>NW_013668698.1:57632-76659 GCF_000517525.1 Limulus polyphemus
AAGAAAAACTTTAATATAAGTTTAACATAACAGCAAATGTACAACGTTTCGACAAGGTTTTGGGTATCTGATGATGACAAAACTTTTGTCGAAATGTTGTACATTTGCTGTTATGTTAAACTTATATTAAAGTTTTTCTTCATTACCCATTCAAGCCGTCTCCAAGCATTATATGTATTTATAAGTGTGCGCCCAGTGGCAGAGCGGTATGTCTGCGGACTCACAACGCTAGAAACCGGCTTTCAATACACGTGGTGGGCAGTGCACAGATAGCCCATTGTGTAGCTTTGTGCATAACTACAAACAAACAAAAAAAAAGCTTATAATTGTACGTAAGGTACACTGTACGTTTGGTTTGCATGGATAGTAAATACGGATTTTAAAAATAATATTCCCTTAATAAAAGTCTTGAAAGTTGCTGAAACCTAGGAAACAACTTCTATATACGTTTATGCTTAAGTTTGTGCTTGTTTCTGTTACCAAATGCCACAGTGGTGCAATTAGTAATACGAGACGTCTCGTTTCAGACAGTCCTTACACCGAAGAGGTTAATAAACTGTTCAGGTTCCAAAAGCTATATTTGATCTTCCATTTATAACTTTCGTCATTCCATGAAAAAAATTTTTTCTTCTTCGTATCAACGAATATTCTTCATACGTTTCTTAGAATTTTTAAACACAAAGTAATTTTAATTGCTAAATAAGATGTTCACGTTGCGTGACCAGTTGAGATGTAGTAGCTCGACACGAATAAATAATCTTTGTGACGTAATCTCCCTTACACGATGTAAATCGAACTTTTTATATAGAAATATATATATTTTTCGTAAATATTCGGTACGCGGTTTTCTTTCCTCAACGTCGCCGTATATGCCCGCCCTGCCCCACATTGGCACAGCGATACGTCTGCGGACTTGCAACGCTAGAAACTGGGGTTTCAATACCCGTGGTGGGCACAGCACGGATGGCCCTTTGTGTAGGTTTGGTTTGAATTTCGCGCAAAGCCACGCGACGGCTATCTGCGCTAGCCGTTCCCAATTTAGCAGTGAAAGACTATAGGGAAGGCAGCTAGTCATCACCACCCACCGCCAACTCTTGGAATACTCTTTTTACCAACGAATAGTGGGATTGACCGTCACATTGTAACACCCCCACGGGCCACAGTGGTGTAGTTATAATTTCCAAATTTCTGATATTCAACGCAGGTAAATCTGTACTTGTGACTGACTCTGTTTTGTTTATATTCAACTTCTAAAGGTACTAATAAACAGCGGTGATGATGTAGATGAGTTTGAGTGTGTACTAGTGACTGACTGTTTTGTTTATACTCAACTTCTAAAGGTACTAATAAACAGCGGTGATGATGTAGATGAGTTTGAGTCTGCACTAGTGACTGACTCTGTTTTGTTTATACTCAACTTCTAAAGGTACTAATAAACAGCGGTGATGGTGTAGATGAGTTTGAGTCTGCACTAGTGACTGACTCTGTTTTGTTTATATTCAACTTCTAAAGGTACTAATAAACAGCGGTGATGACGTAGACGAGTTTGAGGAGGTACCTATTGATTTAGGCAATCCAATCATAGCTGACCTCCAAGTGGACAAGTCAGGGCAGTTCATCTATGTGGCCTCTACGTACAGGGTAAGTTTTTGATCACTTCTTTAACGTTACTGTCGTGGATTATCGTCTGTAATATTGAATGCATCCCATAATTAAAAACCTTCATTCTAAGAAGGTGTTTAAGTTAGGCTTGTCTTCTCGTGAGCACATGTTATTAATTTGCAAAAGATTTGCAGTTATCATATTATGTTTGTGACAGTTTGAGTTGATATGTATATATATAAAAGGCATTTCTAGTGATACAATGCACCTCAGTGGAAAGTTTAAAGGCTTATAACGCTAAAAATAGAATCTCGATACCCGTGGTTGGCACAGCACAGATAGCCCATTGTGTAGCTTTTTGTTAAACAATATACAAAAACATCAAACTACGAGTAACACTTTGAGGTTTTAACCCTTTAGCTCCAGGAGCGTAGCGTGCTGTGCATTACCAATATATATTTTTTTCTCTTTCCAAAATTGTTTTTTCCTTGAAATTTGTGATATCATTTTTCCACTTTCCCAGTCGACCCGTCGCTATTATGAAGGTTGCGTTTTCCCGGAATCAGCACTGGTTGAGGTGTATTGGAGCTTGCCTTACAATTTTGACCAATAGAGAAGCTTCTTTTCATTCAAAAACGTTTTCATATCTCAGACAGTGAGTGACTTGATAAGCAATCGGTGTAAACCGCAACGTAGCGAGAAACTGAATATTTATAACTTGTTTAATCTGTTGTCAATACACTTAAGTTTTATTTACCTGATTTAGTAAGAGTTACAAGTTGGAGAAGTGAAACGAGTCTGAATTAATTTTTGAAAGTTTTCAGGAGAGCCAAGTGTGGTCCAGTGGTAAGCGTGCTAAACTAGTAGATTCGTGGTTACCGTTAAAAAAAAACAACAATAACAACTAGGTACGCAATGCAATGTGTGTGATATAACAAGTTTCAGATCCCTGTTTCTTTTATTAATACTTTTCTTTCCTTTTTTTTGTAGTTAGCCAAAGTACGGATAGCAAAATGTCACCAGCACAACAGTTGTGAATTGTGTCTAAGAGCAAGAAACCCTTACTGCGGCTGGTGTTCCCTCGAGAAACAGTAAGTCTACGGTATTAGTTGTTCATACTACATTATTAATACAGACAAAAATGAATCTTGATCCGATTTAACAATCGAATTGTTAAAAACCTTCAAATGTTATTAAAACTATAAACTTGGGCTAGTCTGAATGTTTTCGTGTTGTTATAAGAGTGTATAATGACGTAATTTTGTACTTGAGAATATTTTTATGATTTATGTACCTAAACACGCGTAGTACAGAATAATGTTTTTTTTTTGTGTTTTTTTTTTCTGAAGTTGCGCTTTGTCCACGTTATCAAGATGGCGTAATTAGAAGTTGTTTAACAACGTTTATGTTTTGAAGCTTAGCAAATATATAAAATCCGTTTGATATGCAGGTAGGTTTCGCATTTTAACATTATTTGGGCCCTGGCGTGGCCTGGTGGTTAAGACAGCCGATTCTCAATCTACGGGTGGCGGAATCGAACCCCGTCACTGAACAAGTGGTTAAAAGTGCCGGACGGTGAATCCAAGGGTCTATAGTTTCTCCATCCCGCTACCGTAAAATTGCATATTGCATTCTGAAGCCTTGGGTGCGTTATAAGAGTAATGGTCAAATCTCACTATTTAACTACTGTAGTCCAAGAGTGGGTGGTGTTCACTAGTTGTCTTCCCTATGGTCTGTCACTTCAAAATCAGGGACAACTAGCACATATAGCCCTCGATGTAGCTTTGGGCGAAATTCAGTAACAAACAACTAAATCTAGAACACTTGTGGTTGATAAAATCACTATTTACGGTATCGACGGGAAGCGTTTTTATCACGGTGGAAGTCAATTCCAAACTAACTAACAGAGTTAACATTTGTGGAATATGCCTCTAAGGTTGTGTGATTAATATAAATCAGGCCTATGATGATAAATTCAGCTTGTCATAAACCAGGGAATTTCATTAAAGTAAGCGACCCAACTTAACTGGGAGCCCCCAGGTGAGTCAGCGCTAAGTTTGCGAACTTACAGTGCTAAAATCGGGGTTTGAATCCTCGCGTGGACACGGTAGATAGCCCAATGTGGCTTTACTCTAAAACGAACAAACCAAGTGAACCCTGAGGTTTGGCCAGGTGGTTAAGGCACTCGACTCGCAATCTGAGGTTCGCGGGTTCGAATCCCTGTCACACCAAACATGCTCGCCATTTCAGCCGTGGGGGCGTTATAATGTGACGTTCAATCCCACTATTCGTTGGTAAAAGAGTAGCCAAAGAGTTGGCGGTGGGTGGTGATGACTAGCTGCCTTCCCTCTAGTCTTACACTGCTGAATTGGGGACGGCTAGCGCAGATAGCCCTCGTGTAGCTTTGCGCGAAATTAAAACAAAACAAAACCCTGAGGTCACACTCTTAAAGATCTGCTACAGTTAATACAACAAGCTTCCAAGTCGGGGAGCACGTGGTTCTCATGCTTTTAGGGTTAGTAATGAACCAAGATTTTAGAACATTTTCAACTAACGACCCAGTGCATTTTCGACTACATTTATGTTTTAAGCGTGTTAACCCGATAGAGAGTGGTGTCAGGAATTGCGTGTTTTATAGTCCTACTAGTGTTTACTGAAACGACATTCATTAATATTTCCTTCAATATCGTGACGATTTTTTTAACTTCGTCTGAACGATAAACAGTGTCGGATTACAGATTTACAGCTAGTTCTGTTTATAAACACTCGGTCAAACCAACTATGTGTTTATAGTGATCTTATTAGGTGCCTTTTAAACGTTAGAACGACTTTTATGGGCGGTGTTTAACAGCGGAGAAATTTGAAACTTGTTTACGGTACACTGTTCTTTCTGAAATTCCAGCGGTTTCTCTTAATGACGTCATTCTTATCTTGAGGGATGAAATAAAAGCAATTTATATGTTAGTAAAGAGCGTATTATTCCGTAAAGTCTTGTTCACATTGGTTTCTACTTGAAGTGCTGAGCTTGTAGATGTTATTTGATTTTTCATATTTCCAAGAAAAGCTATCATTAAAACTTCATTATTGATTTGACTTTCATGCAAAGTTACATTAGGGCTATCTGCGCTAGCCATCCCTAACTTAGCAGTGGTAGGCTAGAGAGAAGGCAGCTAGTCAACACCACCCACCTCCAACTTGTGGGCTACTCTTTTACCAACGAATTGATGGATTGACTGTCACATTATAACATCCACATGGCGGAAAGAGTAAGTATGTTCGGTGACGGGAATCGAACCCACGATCCGTAGATTGCGAGTCGATCGCCCTAACCGGTAGGCTATGCCAGACCTAACTTCGTAACTCTTTCTCTAAAAAAAAAAAGACCCACAGTGGCACAGCGGCAAGTCTGTAGGCTTTTAACGCTAAAGACCGGGTTTCGATACTCGCGGTAGGCAAAGCATAAATAAAAAATTGCGTAACTTTGCGCTTAACAACAAGCAAACAAGTTTCTCTAAAAATTAGAAGCATTATTAATTGTCATGAAATACTCGGAGCTTAGTAGCCTATCAAGGATGTATCTTCCAGCTTCCAACTATAACCACCCCCTTTTTTACTCATGTATTTCTCCAATCATTTCGGAACTCAGTTAAATTTTCTGCCTCCACCACCCTGTTTGAAAAGTAATACTGTCTAAACTGCAGATGACTCTTACGCTGCCAAAATTTAAATTTATGACCACTTGTCCTATTGTTTGATGAATCAATATTATCAATACATTTAATAATCTTAAACACTTCAATCAAATCCCTCAGGCGAGAAAGTAATACATAAAGAAGTCATTGTTACAACTGAGATATTAAATTGCAAGTTTCACACTTTAGCTGTTGAGTTAATTTAAAAAGAAATATTTGAAATTTGTAATGACCTACAAAGGGAATTAAAAATCGTGACGTGATAGGTTAAATTTGCCCACAAACCATGTATTATGATTGGACATTCTTACAGTTCTTAATAAAAAAAAAAAACAACAACAACGACATTTTGAAAACAGAATTGCTGGTACTACAGTAAACGTAATGGAAACTACTCAATCAACTCAGTGATTACCTGATACTTTCAGGGTTCATATTTTTAACTTGTGATTGAGTACTTGATTTTTTTGGTTTTTTTCTTGTTATACGTTTCTGTTATAACTTTACACTAAAATGGAATTGATTTCAATTCAGGTGTACAGTTAAGAGTGCTTGTCAGAATGCCACCACCAGCTTTGGTGTTAGTTCTCCCCGTTGGCTATCATTAAACACACAACAGTGTATTGATGTTCAAGCAGTCAAGCCAGAACAACTTCCCATCACCAGCACGGCCATGGTAAGATAAGTGAAATACGAACTTGGCGATTATTCTTTACAGAAATTCATCAATTTCATTCTTGCTCCAGTAGTCTTTTTTTGTTTATCAGGATCGTCGAATGCCGAACTGATTATTATGAAGTTCAGGTTGTTTCTATAAGATTATAAAGCACCCTCGCTTAAATAATTCAATCAGAAAAAGTTGTCGAACCTGGGCCATCTCTGTTTAATTAACTCTTGATGGTACTTTTCATTCACAATCAAATATCATAAAGATTTTAGAGTCTTAGTTTATACAGAGAATGAGATTATGATGAAAGAAATGAAGTCAAAATGGAGGCCCTTAGCTGCCAATTCTCCAGACAAATTCGTAGAGCTTAAAATCTTGATGGTATAAAATTAAGATCTCGAAAAATGTCTTCCAGTTCTAAAAATCCTCTGGAAGCTTTTGAATTTTTTATGAAAAGCCTACACACACATTTTATTGCATTGTTAATATGTTAATACTAGTGTTTTTGAAATATTTAGTTATGTTAAACTTTAATATAAGTTTGGGGTTGAAAATATAAAAATAGTTAAAAAGTGAGAAAGCTCTCTTTAATCCAAAGATCGTATTTGGATTCAGTCATTCTGTTAGTGCTAAACTCTTCTGAAAATACAAGTTGATCACATGCTCTTAATGAATGAAGCACTATGCTCAAAAACTACTCCCCTTTTTTATTTTAAACAAATCTTCAAGGGAATATGTCGTATAAGTCACCTAAAGTTTCGTTAAGCTAATCAATGTTTCAAACTTGTAGTATAATAGGAAGACAGAATTGAGCTGTTTGGGGCTTCCGTCAAGTAAGATAAAGTCAACTCTGCATGATGTAGGAGGAACTGTAGTAGTCCTGTTCTTAACTTTAATGACTATGTATGATCATCCATCAGGATAAGGGATTAATGAAAGTGTCAGTAGTAATTTTATATCAGATCTTTAGTTTGAAGTGCTCCAACCATATTCGTGTATGAAATTCAATAGTAATTAATCTTCCTTTTTTATCTTAGAATCTCATCATGATAACACGGTATTGTATGTGTACGTTGATAAAGACGGCTTAATCAGTACACCTGGCAATTTAGTGTTGCTTTTTATTCTCACAAGGTGGAGCTGGTCATCAACCAACTTCCCAATCTTCCATTTGGAGCACATTATCTGTGTGTGTTTGGAAACAGTGCTACAGTCAGGGCTCGAGTGACTGGAGCAGGACTAGCATGCATGACACCAAGAATTGAAGATCGCCCTCCTATTTTACCTGAAAAAGGTAGAAAAAAATAGTCAAACTAGTTATTTGGATAAAAAAAAAAGTGGTTTTCTCTTAAGCTTTATATCTTGAAAAAGAATGTTATATATTAAAACAGCAGCATTATGTATAATAACATGGAAAAAAGTAAGAAAAATATCAAAAATGACAATTGAAGAAAGGATTACTTGAGAATATTGTAAACATGGTAGTGTTAGAGTCGGTTGTGATTGAAATAAATATACTAGTGCATTGCATCGTGGTGATGAAGTCATGTTTATAAAATTACTGTACTAGTTGTGTTAATAGATTTAGCAGTAACATTTCAGGGATGTTTTTTTTTTCTCCATGAATTTGGCAGATCATGTCACAGTCGACCTTGCAGTTCGTTCAAGTGAAACCAATACTGACTTTCTTCATAAACCTTTTGCTTTTTATGACTGCTCTGTTCATAAAACGTAAGTGTAGCATGCGACTTGAAAGCTGTTGAATTGTTTTTCCTGCTCTATGAAACTTATTAAAAAAATTGAGACATTTCATCCTATATCTTCTCTGTTTAATGTGTTCAATTCGGGTCAAGGATAAAACACCAAAGAAAATTTAATGTTCTCACGTGATATAGAATGTTTACATTTCCATGTTCTGTTATTGTTTTGTAAAAGTTTTGAGGATTATACAAGTTTTAACGTAGCTGTAAGTATCTGTTTTGTAAAAGTTTTGAGGATTATACAAGTTTTAACATAGCTGTAAGTATCTGTTTTGTAAAAGTTTTGAGGATTATACAAGTTTTAATGTAGCTGTAAGTATCTGTTTTGTAAAAGTTTTGAGAATTATACAAGTTTTAACGTAGCTGTAAGTATCTGTTTTGTAAACGTTTTGAGAATTATACAAGTTTTAATGTAGCTGTAAGTATCTGTTTTGTAAAAGTTTTGAGGATTATACAAGTTTTAACGTAGCTGTAATTATCTGTTTTGTAAAAGTTTTGAGGATTATACAAGTTTTTAACATAGCTGTAAGTATCTGTTTTGTAAAGGTTTTGAGGATTATACAAGTTTTTAACGTAGCTGTAAGTATCTGTTTTGTAAAAGTTTTGAGGATTATACAAGTTTTAACGTAGCTGTAAGTATCTGTTTTGTAAAAGATGAAAATCATGTTCTTTTATAATTAGTATAGAGTGAACATCTGGATGCTGAAATACAAGAATCCATGTTTTATGATCTGAGTATGCTATTAGTTTTCTCTGTATTCAGATGGAACTTAATGTACAGTTTTAGCTACCTGTGAATGACAGTCGTTAGTTTCAATGTAGGCACAAGGAGTTGTTTTAGCCAGATCATAACTGAATGTTAGGTCCGTGGCATAGTTGAAAATCTTGACTCGTGATTTTTCCCATAAGGTGCTCGACATGTGTTACCAGTTCATGGGCTTGTAGCTGGTGTCTTCAAGAGAACCATTGTATGCACAATGCTGGTTCTTGTCGAAGGACTATAATCACAGGAGAAAACGTAAGTACTCTTTAAGGCATGACTTTAAAAATTTTTATAATTTGGTGACTAGCCTTATAACTTTACATCTTCTATAGCTTAACTAACATGTTTGAATGCATATCTGTCTATTTTAAAGGTATTTATATTTTTCTCTTTCTTTTGATTTATGTTTATCTTCAAGTCCTGTATCTAAAACAGTTATTATACATTGTTATCTCAAAAGTTTCCACACTTTTGTTTCTCATAAAACTGTATAAATTCAGTTGGCATGCTTTTTACTTTGTTCTGCTTATGTGGAGATTCACTGTTACATTCAGATAATTAGTGGTTTGCCAACCAAATATTGCGGCTGGTTTTACAATGAACTCTTGCTAAAGATAATTATTTTTTTATATATATACATTTCAACTGATAGGAAAGTACTGAAAGAATGTGATTTTCTTAGGTTATGTATTGGAAAGTAAACAAACCCGAGTTGTTCAGTCACTTCATTAGAGATAAGATTAGTTGAAATTAGTATATAGATTACTCACATTGATATATATATATATATATATACTACGTTTTATGATTTATAGCTGTCAGTGTTGTGCATAACTTGTACGTCAAGAATTAAATTGTGACTACGACGTCTTTTTTGCACAGAATCCACAGAACTCTCTCATGAAAGGAAGGCGGTATTGTCCTAGTTTTGCCACGAATGAGGAAATCCTTCTTCCTAATGGTGTAAGAAAGGAAATTGCTTTAGATGGGAAGAATCTTCCTAGTTCATTGGTTTGTAAATGTTTTTTTTTTTCAACTAAAAATTCAAGGCATTAATAAGATAGTTATACTAAGGAATTATGATTTAACACTAAAAGACAAATATATATATTAGGACAGTTTTCAGCATCATATGCAATTAGTTTTTCCAATTGAGCAAACCAGGTTATGTAACTAGAACTTACAGTTTTTATGGAAAGAAAGCCAGAACCATAGAACTTACAGTTTTACGGAAAGAAAGCCAGAACCAGTCTGTTTATAGAAATTTATAAACAAAACTGGTTCCCTTTCATGGTGGAAAAATTGAATTGTGACAAATGCATAAGAGTGGTTTGTCGAAAAGAGAATATTTTATTTGGTAAATCCATTATTCACCGCTAATTTCAGGTGTTTAGATAGCAGGAGTAACAAATCAAATAATAGATTAAGCCTCTGTGTCGTGTTTTCATCATTTGAAGTTCACGTTTTGGTGTACAAAAAACAAAAACAATTTTCTTTCTCTTTGTTTGGTAACTTGTACACATAGAACAAGAATGTATAAAGATTTAATGGCCTTGTCGGAATGGTATATTGAATTAGTTATATTAATTATAGGGATAAATATTTTTTTTTATCTTCATAGGTAGAAAGATCTATATTGGAAATTGATCCCACTTAACGGAAAGTACAATTAAATTGTTGGTTTTATGTTTTTGTAGGACGACTTTCATTGTGTTGTAGAAATAGAAGGGGCCAAAGAACAAGTTTTAGCGAGAATCCATGGAAACAAAATCATGTGTGCTGAAACGTTGGTAAGATTGTATGACGTTTTTAGGAAAACGCACTTTGCTTTTATTTGATTTAAGTTTCCAAAAATGTCGTATTTCGGAGGATCTCTGAATGAAATTCATTTCAGATTTATTTGATATTAAGACTTGTGTGCTGCTAAAAGCAGCACCACATTTGAAATGTTAAAAAGAAAGTAGCATAAACCTTTTGACATTGCTCTAGAGTTTTTTGTACTTATCAGCTTCTGATTATATTAGTTCTCAATTTAAATACATAATTGTGAAAATGTGTTGGATTAATTGATCATTAACTGAAAATGTTTTTTTTTTTTTCACAGTATAGGTATAAAGCTGAGGTTCAGCAGTTAAATGTTACATTAACAGTTTTCTGGCATGGCGACACCTATATAGATCAAATAATAGGTAATTATTACCTTATTATCTCTGAGGGCTTACCCCCTGATGAAACCCTGTATTACAGTATTAAAAAATTGACTCAAAAGGGACAACATTTTGTATTAATTTGTGTGTTCCGGCACATTTAGGTTTAAAATCCACTTATAATGTTATTCATGTCAACATTTTTCATGGTAGCAAAAGTTATTTTTAAGAAGTGTTTATTTTATACTTTTTTTTTAATCTCCCAGAACATTATCGTCATACTAATTTTTACATTAATTGGTTCTACTCGTTACCCGGTTGGGGGTTAATTTTTATTTATATGATTGATCTAAGTAAGATAGCTTGCTTTGATCAGAAGTTCGTATTGATTATTTTATATAATACTGAAATAACTTTTTCATGTTTAAAATCAAATGAAGACTGACTGATATTAAAAAAGATTAATAAAATTGTTCTCAACTGATTTTAATTCTGTACATACCACAATGAGAAACATGTATTTTGTATCTCTCAAGATGAGTTTAGTTGGTATATTTCGTATGTTACCTATCTAAATAAGAACCTCTTTTCTTTGTTTTTAAACCCATTGGTTGACTTAGCATTTAAGAAAACAATTGTTACAAAAAAAAAAAGACAACGTTCTTAGACAATATTTTGCTGTTTTGTCAAATTTCTGTATTTAGTAAAACCTAGCTGTCATTTTAATCAAACGTGCAGCGTGCACAAATTACTGTTTTGTCTTGATATTTTGACTAATGCACTGCGTTATCTAATACTTGTTAGTCACGCTATTCAAGTGTCATCTCCTGGGAAGTCATGGAGGACAAACTGACTGTTCCCTCTGTCTAACTAGAGACCCAAAGTTTCGGTGTGCTTGGTGTGGTAACCAATGCCACTACAGTGACTCTTGTGTTGAGACTCCAGCACTGACTTGTCCCCTGCCTCGTGTGGACTGGGTGAGTGTTAATCTCTTCTGTTTAGAATAAGACGAAGTAGCGACCAAACGTGCATTTTTTTTATTAGTGAATCTGTACACGTAAAGATTTTGAATCTGTTTTGTAAAGATGATCACATATTAAAAAAGCTGACTTATACATTAAATCATTAGTTAATAATGTATAACTGGTAGTTTTGGGACTTTTACATTATGGCAGGTTTATGAAATATATTATGTTGTGACACAGATTATGTTCATGTCTAAGAAACCTTTTTTTTTACTGTTAGACAGTCCTGTTTGTGTGTGTGTCAAAAATCACATCATCTTGGAACAAAGAAAAATTGACCAAACAAAACAATTTGTATCTTTTGACACTTAACATTAGCAGTGAGCTCTTAGCAGTTGGGTGTTATCTGGTTCTTAGCAGGTGGATGACACCTAGCTCTTAGCTGTTGGGTGTTACCTGGTTCTTAGCAGGTGGATGACACCTAGCTCTTAGCTGTTGGGTGTTACCTGGTTCTTAGCAGGTGGATGACACCTAGCTCTTAGCTGTTGGGTGTTACCTGGTTCTTAGCATGTGGATGACACTTAGCTGTTGGGTGTTACCAGGCTCTTAACTATTGGATGCTACCTGGTGTGAGGTGGATGACACCTGGTGCTTAGAAATTTGCTTGATATAAAGAATTGGTGTCTAGTTGACATCAACACAAAATAAATCTATAAATAGATATAACAGATCAGTTGAGTAGCAGCCTTAAAATGTGACATGTTTAATAAATAATGCCAAGCATATTTTGATGTTTATAAAGAAATACATTCAACGACAGTTATTTAAATAAGGTTTTGCATTTGCATTGAGTAATCTTTCTTTCTGGTTCACGCCTTTTCAAAATGGAAATTTACATAATGCTATTAGCATGTTTAAGGTATTAAGAGTAAACCAAATATAATGTAAATATGTCTTGTGTAAATTCACCTCCTGTGTGTGTGTGTGTTTAAACCCGTTGGTTGACTTAGCATTTAAGAAAACAATTGTTACAAAAAAAAAGACAACGTTCTTAGACAATATTTTGCTGTTTTGTCAAATTTCTGTATTTAGTAAAACCTAGCTGTCCATTTTAATCAAACGTGCAGCGTGCACAAATTACTGTTTTGTCTTGATATTTTGACTAATGCACTGCGTTATCTAATACTTGTTAGTCACGCTATTCAAGTGTCATCTCCTGGGAAGTCATGGAGGACAGACTGACTGTTCCCTCTGTCTAACTAGAGACCCAAAGTTTCACACCTTTTCAAAATGGAAATTTACATAATGCTATTAGCATGTTTAGGGTATTAAGAGTAAACCAAATAGAATGTGTAAATTCACCTCCTGTGTGTGTGTATGTATACTTGTAACACTAATTGTCTTCCTTTCTCGTTGATAGATTCATCCATTAAGTGGGCCTATTGAAGGTGGCACCTTAATTGCCATTGAGGGAAGTAATCTCGGCACCAACGAGCGAGAAATAAACAACAAGATCACTGTTGGTGGGATTCCGTGCATTCCAGTTGAATATAGTGTGTCAATAAGGTAAGATTGTTATAAAAACATCTGAAGTATAACTAATGAGTTGCAGCACTTTAAAGTAAACCTTTTCCTAACTTCCCATGTGGTTAAATGGGTTGCCTTTCGATCCCAGAAGGGATTTGGATGTGTTACTATTTGTACTGTACAAGAACTGTTGAAAGTACAGATTGCTGTACAATGATTAAACACTGCACACCGATCTGATACAAGTTGGTAACCAGGTGTAGCTGAAATATAAATGTGTTTGTAAACGGCTGTTACAGACATACTGGAAAATGCTGAGATGGCTGGAAGAGTATGGATGGCTAAATTGAATAATAGTGCGTATGGATTACTTATTTTTGCCACACCCGGTATCTCTAGAACCACCAACAAATTAGTTGTATGTATAATCACATATGTATATGTGTGAAATTAATTATTTTTGTGCAGTGAGTGTTTTAATTTTACAACAAACTGCGAAATGGTGTTTCTGGATGTGTAAAATTCAGGGTATTCGTGAATCTTTTTTCTTTTCTTTCTTTTTCTTAGAGTTGTTTGTCGTACTGGCCTGAGTGAAACACCCAGAACTGCTGAGGTGGTGGTTGGGAATAATGCTGGTGTGACTGTAGCTCAAGAACAATTTTTATATAAGGTAAGGTTTGATTAAACGTGAGATATCGAAAAAAATGGGATGAAGGTTATGTTAAGAGTAATGTAAACGCTTCTTTATTAAAGAAAGGTAAAAGTTACACAAAGAGATACTACTTTCAAAAAGTGCTTCTGGTGTTATTGATCTAGGAATACTTGTGTGGCCGATGTTTTCGTCTCGATTTGTGGGCATTCTTTTTTGTATTTTTAAAGGGGTGGGCAGATTATATACACGTAAAAATAATGATTCGGTATGCGTTCACAAATTATATATGCCCACACTGAAACCAGGTTTTTTTTTTCATGTTTTATACAATGTCCTAACTGTAGACTCTTGCATAATTAAGGACAATAAGGTATATTTTTGTTTTTTTTTCTTCCCTCAGATATTTTTTACCGTTTTACACACTGGAAAAAAGCCTCTTTATGGAATTCTTACTGAAAATGTGTGATTATACTTGACCATTTTAACTGTTTTCCTATTACTGAATTTGTCCCCCCAGTGGCACAGCGGTATGTCTGCAGACTTGCAATGCTAGAAACCGAGTTTTGAAACCCATGGTGGGCAGAGCACAGATAACCCATTATGTAGCTTTGTGCTTAATATTCAAAACAGTTACTGAATTATTTTTTCCGACACTGTATTTATAATGTTGTTATTAACCACATTTGAGTTTGGAACCCTGTACCACCGCGAAGAAAGGACTTTGTCTTCAAACTTCAAGTTACGGATAAGTTAAAAGGTCTTTTTTTTTTGTTGTTTTATAATGTGTATCTTAAAAATAAACCTGCCAATCGAGATTGTTGTGTAAATAATAGGTAATATAAATTCTTTATTTATATTACAAACCTTCTTAGGAAGTGAAATTGAAAAGTGTTGATCCAGTCATTGGACCACAAGCAGGAGGAACTAGATTGTATTTGAGTGGAGAAAACCTTAATGTTGGAAGTCAAATGGCCATTTATTTAGATGGATTGCCATGTATCGTAGACAGGTAAGCTTAGTATGGTCACATTATACTCCAATCCATGAAGTTGGTACGGTTTATTATTTTATAAATGTTTTTAGAAAGGTAAGGGCATGAAATGTTAAGTGTTATAATGTGTAAATGCTGTCTTAATTTCCATAAAACACTAGTAAAAATGTAATAATATCAAGAACTTGTTTGAGTATTTTTTCTACCTGTTCTTACTCTCAGTATAAATGTTATTTCTGCTAACTTCTTGCTATCTTAATTTTCATAAAACACTAGTAAAAATGTAATAATATCAAGAACTTGTTTGAGTATTTTTTTCTACCTGTTTTTACTCTTAGTATAATGTTATTTCTGCTAACTCCTTGCTATCTTAATTTCCATAAAACACTAGTAAAAATGTAATAATATCAAGAACTTGTTTGAGTATTTTTTCTACCTGTTCTTACTCTAAGTGTAAATTGTGGAAACAGGTGAGTAAAGATGACAAAGCTATGTTACCTGTTAAAGAAAGTCTGAGTTAAAATCTTGTATATACATAATTCTTTAGAAGTGGTCAAATAAAGGCCACCTTTGTTATTTTATTTTGCTTTTCATGGATCATCTAATGTTATTCATGTAAAGAGTTTTAGCATGACAAGAAGGGAATGGTTGACCTTATTGATCAGTTGCTAAACCTACTTTTCAAGTAACCTAAGAGGTTATGAACAGTGTTTTTAATATTCCCATTTAATTCAGTCTCAAGAGTTGATGTTGTAATAATTAATTAAATTTGTCATGCTTGCATCAGTGTAGGAGAACTCGGTGTATTGATATTTTTCAGAACCTTAGCAAGCAACAGTCAGGTCAGCTGTCGGACAACCAGAGCACCAACACCAGATTACAATGTCTCGGCACTAATACTCATTATCGACAATGCTACTTTATTGTTATCGAACCCTTTTACGTATACCATTAACCCAACAATACTAAGGATCTATCCTTTAAAGAGCTTTGTCAGGTAAATTTGGTTTTTGTCAGTGTCATCAGTTTTGAAAAGTTTATTTAAGGATGGAATGGCCATGATGAGTTTTTAATATTCATTATTTATTTAGATCTGACCACATTATGTCTTACATTTTCCTTCTGGTTACATGTCAGTAAAAAATAGTTTCCAAATCTGATAACGGTCTGTTTGAAGTTTGTTGGATTTAGTTAGTCGGTCCTCTCGGGTCTGTTTATTTTTCCACCAAAACAGAATAAGAGGAAGATAATTTTCCTTGTAAATATTTGTACATTTTTATCAATACACTTTGCTTTACTTAATCTGGTTCCTAACTGTACATGGTTCATTCCAAGAGAAGAAAGCATCCTTGTAGATAGTTACAGAAGAATTGCTGTTGTCAGCAGAAAGAGATGTTGTTATTAAAATGAACCATTTTGGTTAAACTTGAAATATTGTCCATATATACATATATATAAAACCTTTTTTTTTATATTGTTTTATAATAAAAGCTGTTGAATAATTTCATGATAAATGTTGTAGTATTATGTATTTACTGTTATCTGATTGATAATGGATGTTGCAGTGGTGGAAGGAGTATTACAGTAGTGGGAACTTCTCTACGAGCTATCCAACAACCCCGTATGGCTATTTTTAACAACGAAACACTCCTTAACGAGACTGTAAGTGCTAATAGGTTTTGGTTTCCGATAAAATAGTGTAGATACTAACCACTAATTCAGAGTTTCACCACTGTTTATTGCTCTAATCTGGGGTGTGTAATTTGCCCTTAATTTGTTTTTTATGATAAAGCACCATTGTTCATCTGCAAACTGTAATGACAACGGACTAAGAATTTTTGAGAATTTGTAACAACAACTACTAATATTCTACAAAATTCAGTACTGTGTACGTAAGAAATATAACAAACAACTAACGCGTAGTAAAGTGGATGTTTTACAAACTATGTAATTGAACCAACTTACTAGACTTTGGAAGTAGATGTACAACATCAAATAACGTGTATTAGGTAGCTTAGAGTGGATAGCGATGATAATTATTTCTTGAAATAAAATTAGAAGTGCTTTATATATTTTAGTATAATACGTCAGCATGTTTCTCCAATAAGTAACAGTATATATGAATCAAATTTCTTGCTTGATCATCAGGTGTGTGTAGTCGTCAGTAACTCTCAGATGGTGTGCCCCTCTCCATCTCTGAGTAGAGATGCTGTTCGATCCCTCCTGACCAACAGTAAAAGAAACACTGGGGTGCATGCAGATGAGCTCAAATTCCAGATCGGTTTTCTTATGGATGATGTTACCAGTGTTAGGGAACTTCAGGCAAACTTTCCAGCCTTGCACTCGGATATGGTGTACGTTCCAGATCCAAGGTTCTTCTCTTTCAATGGAAATGGAATTAAACTATACAAAGGAGAATCCTTAGTTATTGAGGTAAAAAAAAAACTAAAATATTTTAACATGCTTTTGAAAAATCACACGCCTTAAACATTTCTTATTCATGTCTGTGAAGACATCTTGGAAATCCATATTCTGGTTGCAATACTTATCATTCAATTTGAATTATGGTCAACAGATGATTGTGAATATTTGATAAAGTACATGGAAAATGTTATTTAAACTCTTTGTTACCTTTAGGTTATTTATACACTTTTTGCTTTCAGTATAATTTATAAAAGTTTAATACGTTAAATGTATATTTGACTGAAGTCTTGAGAAACTGTAATTACAAAAAAAAAATATTTATTTCAATTAACAGGGAGAACATCTTCGTCTAGCCAGCATGGAGTCTGAGGTCAGTGTAAGTATTGGTACTCGACCTTGCAACCTGACCTCACTAGCCATGACCCAACTGGTGTGTCTACCTCCCGAGGACCAGCCACAAGGAACAGACGAGCTTGGACGGTCAACCATCAATGCACTTCCCATGGTTGTGGTGAGCTAGATATCTCTATTGTACTTTCAGGTGTTCTGTTCAAGTATTGGATATCCATGTCAAACACTAGTCTGGTCATTGATTGGACAACATTGAAATAAAACACTGTTTTGAGGTATCTAGAAAGATAACGTTTTGGTGCATCAATGTAATAATCAGTTTCTTTGAAAAGAACCCATCTTTTTCTTTTTACATGATATATATTCTAAAAAAACTAGGACTAGAAAAAGATTTATATAGACAGATGAACAGGTTACCCTATACATATATATATAAAATGTCGTTTGAGACAATGTTATATATTTCTAAAAAACTAGGGCCTTTTTTGAGAAACAAAAGAAAAGTATTTTCATCAGTTTATGCAGAAATCATCTAATTTTATGCTGAAGTGTAACAGAATTTCTGAACTATGTTTAAAATTGTGAATTTCCATTCATTCTTTTAGGTGCGGGTGGGTTTAAACCTGCGTTATGAGGTTGGTTACCTTCGTTATGAAGTGATGAAAACTTACAAGTTCCCTCCCGAGGCTATTTGGGGGATAGCTGTTGGAGGAGCCCTTCTTATGCTTCTTAGTCTTGCCATTTTGATTGTCTTGAGACATAAAAATTCCTTGGCAGAGCAAGAGTACAAGAGGATCCAGCTTCAGATGGATACACTAGAGAACAGTGTGCGATCTGAATGTAAGCAAGGTACGAGGGGGAAGACATCGGTATAGTTCATATTAGTTTTACAGTTTCCAAACAAAACTTCATAGATCTTCTTGTGCTGTAAAATGTGGCTGTTTAACGTTTTATGTTTTAGGTAATGTTAAAATTTTTTGTTTAATACTCTAGATTTTTTGCTTTCAAAAATTATGGTTATAACATTTATTGTTGAATAAAATAAATATTTTGAAATTAAATCACAAAAGCTTTGGGCAAAGATTGATCTTGTAAATATATTCTAGAATTTAGCTAACCACTTGTATGAAAATTAATAACAGAAGAATGGTAAAAAAATTAAACAATTTTTTATAAGAAGATTTAATATTATATACTGGTCAGTTCACAGAAAACTATTTTTTGCTATGTTACTTTCCGTAGTTTTCAAAATTGTTTGTAAGGAGTTATAAATTTTTTTTGTTTTTCCATTCAGCCTTTGCAGAATTGCAGACAGATATGACAGATTTAACAAACTGCCTACAAACATCGGGTGTTCCAACACTGGAACACAAAACATTTGTCATGAAAGTATTTTTTCCTGGCATCCATGACCATCCTCTACTCCGGGACAGAAAGGTCATCATTTTTTATAATTATTTTTTTGCTGTTGTTTACTGCTTCACTC
>NW_013668698.1:77536-91354 GCF_000517525.1 Limulus polyphemus
AATATAAGCTTAACATGACAGCAAATGTACAACGTTTCGACAAGGTGTTGTCATCATCAGGTGACAACACCTGACAACACCTTGTCGAAACGTTGTACATTTGCTGTCATTTTAAGCTTATATTAAAGTTTTTCTTCATTACCCATTTAAGCCGTCTCCAGCCATTATTACCAACATTTGTTTTACATTTTGATGTTCTGAGAGAGTAAGTTGTCAGAGAAAATCTTACATGATATTTATCCTATTTTCAGAGTGAATGTTGCCTCACTGTTGACAATCATTTTCATGGAGAAAATGGAATATGCCACAGAGTGAGTGAAATTGTTTTTTTTCTCATATTTCGTGAATGTTATTGTAAGAAGTAAATTTGAATAACGTCAAGGTAAGTGTAGGAATGATTTGGTCGTTTCTAAAGCTTGCAATTTTTAACAAGTGATTTGTTTGTTAGTTTTATATCATTCAAAATCAAGTCCTTACTCTTATGTCCTATAGGGTACTAAAAGTTCTTCTTATGCAGTTGATCGAGAGATCTGTTAACTCCAAGCATCCTCACCTCATGTTACGAAGGTATGGTTTTTTAAGTTTATTTATGACAGGTTTCAGTGCCAAATTCATACTTTGAAAGGTGTAATACTCAAACTCAAAAATGAATTACAAAGAAAGAACATAAAATAAGGTGGAATTGTTGATAAACTATCACTTACTCAGTGGGTATTTCTTATTTTATAGAACAGAATCAGTGGTGGAAAAAATATTGACCAACTGGATGGCTCTCAACATGTATAATTACTTGAAGGTAAAAGATGTATCTTTATTTTAAATTAATGCTATTTATTAGAACGTATAGTTTAGACTTTCTTGAATACACAGGCTCTAGGAATTCATGACATATGTTGAACAAGTAAATATATATTAAAAATGATTTTTCAACCTTGTTATGTCTGGTCCTATTCTGTTTGACTACAGTGCATCTTGGTAATAACCCTGCAGCAGTTTCCATAGCAAGAAAGCTCCATCTTAAGGCTGTAATGTTCAAAGCATAAACCTCTTTTCATAATTTATCTGATTTGCATAATCAAAATTGTATTGAACCTTTGTGTATAGTACCAATCAGCACAGAGAAACAATGATAACTGTGAGTTAACCCTAAAATTACTGACTAGTTTGGGTATTGCCCACTAACCTTAATTTTAAATGATTCTAGAGCCTTAACATTCCATAAGCCCAGGTTCAAGTTAGACCTTGTGATTTGACTAGCATTCAGAAGTCCCTTGTTGATTGATAGTGTGTTATGTTGGCCTACTACTACTATATTTTCACGTGGTAGTGGCTCGGTCTAGTTATATGAACTTGTTTGTGGTTGATATTCAATTTCAGTATTATGGTGTGGATATAATTTAGAATTATTATTATTGTTGTTCCTGTACTGCATAAGTAATGTGCTGTGTATCGGTTGGTGCTTGTCCAAAGATTATAAACTATATTTTTTTGAGATGAGAGTACCACGTACATCTCAACTTCTTGGTTCCAAGCATGTTGACGACACATAAAATATTTCAGTAAATACATCTATGTATTTTGCCATTCATAGTTCTAGTTAAACATCAGGTAAATTTGTGTGAAATGACTGGAAAAGGTAAAGTTTTCAATGTAACTGTTTCATGCCTTGAAATCCTGTATAGGACCGAGCAGGAAGTACTTTGTTTCTGTTGTTTTGTGCCGTGAAATACCAGATCGAGAAGGGTCCTGTAGATACCTTCACCCATGATGCCAAATATTCTCTTTCGGAAGAAAGGTTGCTACGGGAACAAACAGACTACTCAACAGTGGTGAGGAATCCCCGTGTTATTATTTATTCCACTGTCTCGTTTATGAGAAAAATGATATCAACATGATCCCAGAAAATCCAAGTTTAAAGAATGGTTTTGTTTTGATGTAATAATAGTTCTGAAAATGTCATTTTTTTTTTAGCAAAAGTTTAGTGCATTTGTAAATTACCTTAACTTTCATTCCAGTGATTTCAGATTATTGTAACTTTAACTGTGTTCTCAATTGGTTAATAACATAAGTGTTTACATCTTGTATACAGACTGTTCACATCGTACAGGAGAATCACATGGAGAAACTTCAGTTACAAGTAAATGACTGTGATACTATTAGCCAAGTGAAGTACAAAGTTCTAGATGCCTTATATAAGAACACGCCTTTCTCCCGTCGTCCGTCAGTACGTGATGTTGATTTAGGTAAGGAGGGATTAAGGCTAAAAGTAATGATCGGTTGTGTGTATTGCAGTCAGTGTTTTCCACTACATTATAACGGTAATTATACACTAACAACAAGATAAACAGTAACTAATATAGTCTATTGTCGACAGAAGTATCTGTTTTTAAACTATCTTTATATTACGGAACTATTTTGTGTACATTTTCCCGAAGAGTAACTTGCCCCCCCCCCCCAAAGTTTGTGATGAAACGTTTAATTTTACTATCTGTGAATTTGTACCATACAGTTCTACATCTGTCAGAGTGGAAACGTGGGAATGGTGCTCAGCTAACCCTAGCCGATGAAGACTTGACCACTAAAACGATCAATGGGTGGAGGAGGGTTAACACCCTACGACATTATGGAGTGACAGAGTCTGCTGTGATTAGCCTAGTCAGCAAACAGAATGATAGTCTTACTTCTGACTGTAAGGGTTAGTCAGAGGTTTTTTTGAATTTTTCATTTGCTGTTTTGTCTAATTTTTTAACTCCATAAAACACACACACAGAAGAGATAATTTGTACAAGTGAATTTATTCTAGAACTTTGAAGTTTTTGTTTTCATCAGCATCTCCAGATCCCTGTGCTTCTTAAAGCTTAAAGAATTAATTCATTCTGTTGTGTCTAGAGCTCTTTCTAAGTTGAACAGTTTTCTTTTGTACATATTTTAGTAACATGAATGTTTAAAAATAACAGAAACCCTGGAAAATTAAATCTAATTTAAACCAGTAAAACCAAAGCCATTTGTTTATAGGCATGTTATCCGTGATGAAATATTTACTTTTTTGGGTGTATGATTAAGAAAAACAAAAAACTTAAGAAAGAAAAAGATTTGGTGATCCTTTTTTTTCCCCCTACATTGATCCGGTCATAGATATAACGAGTGATTTTGTATTATTACAGGGATAGGAACTACATCTTTGAATTCCATGTCACCAATTATTTCCAGCTATGATGTAGAACAGGGTATTCGATATTGGCACTTAGTCAAGCCTGTGGATGATCAGCATTTTACCCAGAAAGATAATTTTCCCAAAGCTATTCCAGAAATCTTCTTAACCAGGCTTCTGTCCACAAAAGTATGCCATTTTATATTTGTATACTTTTAACATTTAGAAACTTTGTTGAGTACTTCTAGATTATTTTGACCAAATGTAATTTCTTATGAAAATACATTTTAAAAAATCTTAATGAAGTTATTTACGTGTCACTGTTCTTGAGTAAATTTTTACTGTGGCATTTACTAAATTGTTGAACATCTTTGTGTTAGGGCACAATCCAAACTTTTGTAGATGATTTCATTACCATGGCACTTACTGTAACTGGAGAAATCCCATTAGCAGTCAAGTGGCTGTTTGATCTTTTGGATGAAGGAGCCAGTAAATATGGAGTCAGTGATCCAGATGTTGTTCATTCGTGGAAAAGTAACAGGTGATTACTTCTATGACAATAGATTTGTACCTATTTATGATTCATGTTTTGGTGATAATTATTGCTTTCACTGTAATATTGTAATTTCAGCATTTGAAATTATCATTATTTATATTGGAGCATTACTACATCATTTTAACCCATGTAACAACATAAGGCTGTCACGTTATAAGCACACTCCATCTACTTGCTGCTGTTCATAATCCATCTAGTGTTTTCCATTTTCATTAAGTCAAGGGAATGTCCCTATCTTGAAAATTCAAAATCTTTCATTTGAACACATCTTTATTATTTGAGGGTTGATGAATTTTGTGCAAGGCTAGCCATCCTTATTTTTGACTAGCGGGAAGGAAGCTGGTCAACACCTCTCACAACTAACTCTTGTGCTGCTTTTTACTAGTGAATAGTAGGATTTACCATCACATTATAACACTAAAACAGCTGAAAGGTTAAACATGTCCGGTGACTGGTGCTGATCCTGTAATCCACAGATTATGATTTGAGCACCCTAATCACCAAGCCATAATTTGTATGTATGTCAAAAGTTGACGACTCTACATGTTTTGATGTTACAACGTTACAACTCCTGAGGATGACGTTGTAACGTCGAAACATGTAGAGTCATCAACTTTTTGAAGGCCATAGATAGGCCTAAATAAAATGTTTTTAACTGTGTACCAGTTTAACGTTGAACATTATTTATGATTTTATATGTAGGAATGTTGTAAACTTTCTGTTTCAATCTCGTTACGTATCAACATGAACTAGTTTTTTTTTTAATTGCCTTCGAAGTTATAACACACTTTCTATTATCGTTATTTTATGAAGCAGAGAAAATCCATTACTTTGTAGCACAGTATTGAGAATTTTATGTTTAAGTGAGGTATTTAAAATACATAAAGAATTTATTGTTTGACAATTCAGTAGGTCTGGTCTGTCTGTTTGGATACACCAGAGATTTTACTTGAAAATAACACTTTCTGTCAGCTATATTTTAAATTTGAATTTATACTATACTTTTTTTTTTTGTACAGTCTTCCACTGAGATTTTGGGTGAATTTTGTGAAAAATCCAGACTTTATATTAGATGTATACAAAACTCCATTATTGGACTCTTGCTTGTCAGTGGTAGCCCAAACTTTGATGGATGCCTGTTCAACATCAGAACATAGACTTGGAAAGGTAAGGCTCTCAAGAAAAAAAAAAACCGGCATTTCTTAGTGTGTTCAACATCAGAACATAGACTTGGAAAGGTAAGGCTCTCAAGAAAAAAAAAAAACGGCATTTCTTAGTGTAGTGCATTTCATAGCAGATATTAAGTAAACATGTTTTTGACGCTAACCTAAATAAGGTTCAAGTGGTATATCTTTATAAAACACAGAAATGGAAAATTCAAGTTTTTAACCAACAAATAACCTTTTAATGGTATTACTACAAACTGTTATTAATTTGAAATTGTAGTTTCTTTTTTAAGAAAGTATGGTACAGTACATGTATTTTATCCTCTCGTTATAGGATTCTCCTTCTAACAAACTGTTATTTGCCCGAGATATCCCAGCTTACAGGAAAATGGTTATGAAGTACTACCAGGACATTAGTGCGCTACCAGTAGTTTCCGACCAAGAAATGAATGCTACAATGCATGCCTTGTCTGTGGTAAGGCCAAGAATGCTATATTAGTTACATCATCACAAACCTGAGGGTTTCTTTTAAGTTTCATTATCTTGCAAACTAAGAGTTGATCTTTATATATGCACATTACAAGTAGGGGCCATCTGTTTTGTGATGATTTAGATATTCATTTTGGCACCTAACCACCTTATCTGGATGGAGAATTACAGAAAAGGAATTTCCCCCACAAACTTTTAGTGCTGCATGTACAGGAAAGCATGATCACAGCAAAGAAAAAACAAAACAGGATACTCCCTGCCTGACTATCAGTTGCACACTAGAAATAACTAAAGTTAAATAACTTGCCTCAGGAAGTGACCGAAGAACTTTGATTCTGATTTAAGCTGTCATGACAACTATCTTAAAATACTACTCTGTAGCCACATGAAGGACTAAACTGGCAATAGCCATACGAGTACTATCTGGTCTATGATAACTGGAAATATATTGTCATTCTTTTTTGTATACAAAGCCATCAGAACCCCTGATCTAAATTCTCTATTTATTTTTTTTATGGGGGGGGGGGGGTTGTTGGGTAATAAGTAGGAGGAGTTAACAGCCCACTGTATTAAATTATTTTCGATGTAAAATATAGCTCCTATATTACAAACCACACTGAATTTAAACATGTCTCTTTCTCTCTACATACAACTATATGAAAACATTTTTTTCAAATTGAGAAGAGGCTTAAGACATGAAATTCTAAATCTTGAAGGACTTTGTAGAATAATCAACAAATAGATGTAATCTGTATTAGTGTTAGCAATCACACGTAAAAGTTCAAGTCAACCTCACTCTTTGATTCTTGGGAATTTGTCCCTTCTTATATTGAATAATCAACAAATAGCTGTAATCTGTATTAGTGTTAGCAATCACACGTAAAAGTTCAAGTCAACCTCACTCTTTGATTCTTGGGAATTTGTCCCTTCTTATATTTAAAACTCATAAAATTACAAACAAAAAATTCAACAATGAAAGAGCTAAAACGTGTGAACACAATTAACGGAAATTGGTAACTTCCCCTCATTCCCCAAGATTTATCCAAAGTAAGTTTTGAATACTGAACATCTGTAAAGTGTGTGCTGCATGTACTATATAAAAATGAATACATTATTTAACTGAAAGCAGCAGCCCTAACGTGGTAAATAACAAAACAAAAACTTCTACTTTAAACTCATAAACTACTTATATGACTGACTGACTTCAAAACTATGTAGGGGGAGGGAACCCTCTTATATAAGTACAATTGACCCCGTTTAGCATGGTTGACCAGAAGTAAAGCAGTGAATGTTGGAGAAGGTTCAGGATTGAACCCACCCAGCTTCTGTGAAAGCATGCGATCCTGGCTAAAGATATCGATAACCAAGGCCAATACATATCTTTGTGTGGGGATGTAAAGAAAGGTTATTATGACTGAATACACACAGATATCGTGGTACAAAGTAGCAAAAGAATTTAAAAAAAGTACTTTTGAAGTTTGTTTTAAAAAAAAGATATTCTAACAAGATAAATAATGCTGTTAAAAACCATGAATTATATATAAGACTTAAATACTGAATTTGTTGAAAAGTTGTGAAAAAGGTATTGATTGCTTTTTCTTTTCTCAGTCTCAAGCAGGAGAGTTTGATACCTTGACTGCTCTTAAAGATCTGTATGTTTATGTTGTCAAGTATAATGAAGAGGTGAGTTACAAGTCTCGTAAGATACAAGATAACCTTGTATGAAATAACCTTAAGAAACAAAGAAAGGATTGCATATATATATATTTTAACCCTCTTTCATCACTACCGATAAAATATTTATGAAGTGTCAAAGCTCAGGTTTGCAGCGTAGATTTAGTGTGAGTAACTTAAAATGTTTTGATTTTAATCCTCTTTCATCACTACCGATAAAATATTTATGAAGTGTCAAAGCTCAGGTTTGCAGCGTAGATTTAGTGCGGGTAACTTAAAATGTTTTGATTTTAACCCTCTTTCATCACTACCGATAAAATATTTATGAAGTGTCAAAGCTCAGGTTTGCAGCGTAGATTTAGTGTGAGTAACTTAAAATGTTTTGATTTTAATCCTCTTTCATCACTACCGATAAAATATTTATGAAGTGTCAAAGCTCAGGTTTGTAGCGTAGATTTAGTGTGATTAACTTGAAATATTTTTTATTTATTTTAGTTGCTGCAAGCCCTAGAAGACGACCCCTTTTGCCAACAAACTCAGTTGACACATATACTCAAGACAGTTGCATGTACTTTAGAAGGAGAAGAGACTTCTGTCTGCTGAAGAAGATTTTAACTGGATGGTGCCAAAACTTATCCTAAACTATGTTATAGGTAATCTGAAGAACTAGGTCCATTACATGTTATAGTAATAAAACTAAAAATGGGATCAACACGAGTGCTTGAACTATTCCTTAAGATTTTTTGATGTATATGTATATTTAAATAATCTTGTCATTCCATTAACTTCATAGAAGTTCAAGCCAAAGATATAATCAAACTTGCTGGTGTTAGGCGAAAAAACTCAGTGGGTAACTCGTAATCTTTTAACTATGTTTATAAGAAAACTGTCAGTGCCTATAAAACAATATAACGAACAAGGTTCAAACTGTGTACATACAAACTTTGCCAAGATCTTTACTAATTTATACCTTTCAACAGTTGTTGGTATTTGGCACTGTGTATATTTTCTTCATTGTGTGTATTGCATGAGGTCCATCCATGTTGGTGCTTGTGAGAAGTAAATTTAACACCTTTATATTTTGTGGATGGAGTTGATGTTTTTTTGTTTTTTTTTAAACGCTGCTGCCTAGACTGTGATATTGTAAAATCCTTATAGACTAGTTGTATGTATGTAATAAACTGGCAGAAGCAAGCTGGATCATTAGTTTCTGGTCAGTATGAATGTTGTTTTGTAATGCTGGAAAATTAATTAGTAATGCTCTTGTAATCTTAAAACTATTTTGAATTAATTTTCCTGAAAAGAAAATACGAGTAATTTACTAGAGCTTCTGTATCAAATCGTGAGAAAGGAAGTTCTTAAAAAAAAAAGAATTTTTCGTGTAATACTTGAAAATTTAATAAATAATGACTGTGCTAAACTCGTTATTTTAGACAGCCGACAGTGCCCGAGAATCCTATTTTTACTCTTTTAATTTACGTAATTTCAGTGTTCTAGTATATATAATGTTTAACTGAAAAAAATAGCTGCTGTAAAAATTTTAATGGGAAACATTCAGTAAAATTCCAATGGAAAGATGGTTCCTGTTCCAACAGCATATTTTTGATAAACCTGTACCAGTTTGGAAGTAAATAAAACTTAGTTAAGTTTTGTTTTGTACGTAAGTGACTGATCTTGTACTTGACATTAAATAAAATCTGATGTTGAGCCTGTCTCCGATTAGACTGTTTTGATGTGCAAAATGTCCGTGTAAAATTATCAACCATATGTAGAAAAAGAGCTGTGACAGGAAAATGTTAAACTTCTAACTTTATCATTTAGCCTGTCTTAAAATTCACGAAGAAGGTGATACCTAAATGTTAATATATCACATACTTAGAGGAAAAAAATTAAGTTCCATGTCAGATAATTATTAGTTTGATTTTTTGCAAGAGCAACATTACTAGGGACAAGATTGAAACTTTGATTGTATGTCACAGTACAGTAAAAGCTTTATTATCAAACATCTGCTGGACTGTGGCAGTGAAAAAATTCTGGTTGCAAAAGCATTTCCCGTACAATATTTTACTGAAAAACCTTTGATACCTTGTTAATGTTCTAAGTACAGTATTTTAAATGCAAGTCGCAGAACAGGCAGCTATCAACTAAAGCTTGCCGGCAGGGCCTCTAAACTACAATGAGCATTTGTATTTAAAAAATGTCTGGGTACAAAGATGCCAGATAACAAATCTTTTACTGTACTCCTGTTTTAAATGATATATTCCTTCAACTAGCCTATCTCTATTTTCTAGAACCCATCAATATAAAATGAAACGGTAGCATCTCAATAAGTGAATGATAAAAATTTTATCATGGAGACACAAGTAAGACAAACTGAACATGGTTTTAGATTTAACTGTGCTATTGTTGGAATGATTATGAAGGGAATAGTTACTCCTTGTCTGTCGTAAAACAGTTTTTTTTATTATATTTCTGATGGAACATTACGCATCAGTTGATCCTGCACAGGAAAGGTAAGGTTTTTAAACAAAACAAGAAAGATAAGAGTTAGTAACTTCGATTACTAAAGAAAAAAAGGAATAGATTTAAGAATGTTATTAGTTTGTATTAAAGTTATTTTTCTTATGGCTTGCCACAATTTAGGGCTGGTAAAAATTAATTAAGGAACAACTCCCAAGATAGGATTAACATGCTTCGACATAAAGGCTGAGGGCTTGTAGTTCTCGTTCAGTTACACCCTGGGGCCAAAGGTGCAACAGTAGAGTTATGGTCAGGTGCATATGGTCAGCATTGCATTACTGGTACTATAAAAAATTAAGTCAGAGAACTAATACTGTGATTTGTAATTTTTTTTTGTAGAATTCTTCACAGTTTAGTCTATAGTGCCTCCTTTTTGTCCTAAACTTGAGTGTCTGAACTAAACATTTTTAATTAATGTTGATAATTATGAAACCAGACAGTGGTATAACTACAAAAGATAGACTCCCTACAGTTATTCCTATTGTCAGCAACTTTTAAGTTTGTCAGGCTCAGTCCCCCCCATCCACCCACTGTCTCTACATTTTTACTAATAGGACAGAACATATTTGGAATGTCCTAGTGTTTACTAGTAAAAAAGTAGTATAAAAGTTAAGGAAATGTTTTGTGTTTCATTACTTTCAGTTGTATTACTGCACTAAGGGTGAGCTGCACAGTTCAAAACTGTAAGTAAGTTTGTTTGTTTTTTTTTACTGGCTTGGTCATGTGTATGCTGCTAGAGCACTGGTGCTTGAGTTTCGATTTTGTTACCACGAGGAAGCAAAGTTTGGAAATTTCCCCAATTTTCAGATGAGTAGAAAAATATTGAAACATTTTTTATTTTTTTTTATCGTGTATCCAAAAATAAGTGTGGCAGTAAAAGAGTTAACCGAGTAATACCGTAATAATAAAACACTGATAAGCTGAAGATATTTAGTATATACAAAAATTATTTGCGATACTCTGGGGAAATAACAAGTTATTAAAGATCATCTTTATCTCATGATGACAAAACCTTGTCGAAACGTTGTACATTTGCTGTTATGTTAAACTTATATTAAAGTTTTTCTTCATTACCCATTCAAGCCGTCTCCAGCCATTATCATCTTTATCTCCTCTTTGCTTCGTAAACAGAGGTTTTTATCATATTGTACGAGAAATCTGCCATCTGCTGTATTAAAATATTACAAACCATTCTTATACATTCTGCAACTTGCTCATAATTCCGAAGAAACACTTAAGTTCACAAATGCTTTAATTGTATAATTGAAGACACATATATATATGTATATATGTACACGCACACACACACAGCAAGTAACAAATTATAAAATTAAAACAAGTAGAATTCCTTGGTAGATATATTCTGTTGAAACATCAGCAATCGTAAAAAAAAAGAAGTTACAAATGATACCCTGTTTCAATTTGGCAATTGTCCAGCCTTACCCTGGAAAACATATGAGGAAATGGACAATCCAGCAAGAAAGTAAAAAGGCAATAGCGACAAGTTGGATTAGGCAGAACAAAGAGGAGCAAGAAAGATTAAAATTAAGGCTGTCACATTCTGGTTTGTACCATGCTTTCGGAACATCAGTGAATCTATCGGCTGTTTACGGTAGACAGGTTATATCCAGATTTGTGACGAACAAACTATGTATTTCTTTCTATGCTGAAAATGATGAGAAGATTCCAATCTTTTGTTGTTTTTCTTCTCTCCAACTAAAACATTGTAGTAGATAGATAAGAATAATTCATAAAATATAACGATTTAGGTTTGTGCCGATGAATTACACATTTCTTGCATCAAAGTGTTAGAGGTTATTTTCGTCAAGGAAATGTTCTGTATTTATAAGCCAGACTATTTGTTTTAATATGGACATGCTTTTATCAAATTAGCCAACCTAAGGACACGAGTGTTCAAACATAAAGTTTGCAATGAGGCACCGACAATAAATACAAAAAAAAATTATCAGCTTGTTTTTCCTTCCTTTCTTTACAGTGTATATAGTAAGTAAAGTTCCACAACATTAATAAATAGTCATTTTGAGAGTAGTTCACACTTACTTCTCGTGTGATGTGGAAATGAATGGAACATTAAAACACTTTCTCATCAACATACTGACGTTTCCTCGCCACCTAGTGTGCAGGCTACAGTTTCTAGCTTGTCTGATAAATGGTAGTTCTGACATTTGGGATCTGTCACTAGTGCCTCAAAAATCTGCCAATGAAATACACAAAGTTACATGGTTACTTTATGCATGATATAAATATAAGGATAGAGAGAAAGGTATCTAACACAATACGCAAGTTTTCCGTTACTTTTATAAGTGGTTGATTAAAATGTATACAAAGAAGGAATGGTACACTGTTATCAAAAATGATGTATAGAGCCTAGAGTACTATTTGTAGTCTTATACGTTACTTATATCCGAAATGAAATTCAATAAGAATACTTCCTCCAACATTCAATGTTTACAGTATTATACAAATACTCACCTGATCCCTATATTTTATGACGTATCCATAAAGTTCCTTGAGGACATTTGTCATTTCTATTTCTCCCTTGTGTGCCTAAAGAAACAATTCCACACTTGTTAGTGACAACATTACCCTACATCAACCCAAAGGTGAAATACTAACATCTAATTAAAAGTATAACTGATGAAAAATCTTTAGTAGAAAGTCACTTCCTAACTAAACAAGTCAGCATAGTTTGGGACTTGACAAACTCTGCATGGTTTCAGACGTGTCAATGTCCAATTTATTGAGTAAATTATTATTATATTATTCATTTAGTTTCCCTCTTTATTTATTGGTAGAACTATAAATGCATGCTACACTTTAATACATGGTTCTCCCATGAGGAGAGGTTCTAAAAACTAGCAAATTATGAAAATGGTAACTAAAAATTCATTTTTTACGAATTTCCCCTTTTTTTACAATTTAAAAAAAACAGTCTTGTAAGGTCATTGAAAAATGTGATTCAATAATGTAAACTCTGCATGCAAGGGCACAGGACAAATAACCCTTGGACATTTCTTTATTAAAAGCAAAGGCTTGGAGGTTATGAATGCAGGATACTGGAGAGATAAGGTCAAGTGTAAGTCAGAAATACAAGCAGAAAGTTAGTCTAACAGGGTCAGGGCACATTCTTTGTCAAGTGAAATGTGTGCCATATTAATTATTATAAAAATAATCCATACAATTTAATCATGCAGTTTAATTGCAATGAGAGAATTAAGACTTGTAGTATTTCTGTTAACCTCAAACCAGCTTCTACTATACTCACTATAGTAGAAGACCCTCATATCCTGCTGACCAACTTATACTATACTCACTATAGTAGAAGACCCTCATATCCTGCTGACCAACTTATACTATACTCACTATAGTAGAAGACCCTCGTATCCTGCTGACCAACTTATACTATACTCACTATAGTGGAAGACCCTCGTATCCTGAGTATAAGTTGGTCAGCAGGATATGAGGGTCTTCCACTATAGTGAGTATAGTATAAGTTGGTCAGCAGGATACGAGGGTCTTCCACTATAGTGAGTATAGTATAAGTTGGTCAAAATACTCACTATAGTGGAAGACCCTCGTATCCTGCTGACCAACTTATACTATACTCACTATAGTAGAAGACCCTCATATCCTGCTGACCAACTTATACTATACTCACTATAGTAGAAGACCCTCATATCCTGCTGTCACTGCTACCCTGAAATACATGAGATAGTAGTCACGTATATGGATTCTGTGTGTCTGGACTAAAAGCTGATAGAACAAAGTAAGTACACTTACCAACGAGAGATTCTGCATAGCGGTCTTCATCTCTGGATCAGAGATTATTGGTAGCAGTGCAGTATCTTGATAGAACTTTCCAACCATTCGTCGATAAGTTGGAATGTCACGAGCAAAGAGTAACTTGCTTGAAGGAGAATCCTAGAAACAACAGTGGTGAGAAGATGTAAAAAAAATAAATTAATATATTTAACGAAATCTGAAGCAGCTGAAGGCCACTGCTTCTAACAAGTGTAAGTTAATAAGACCTAGTCATATTTTACCTTAACATAGTATGACGACCATTTTGTATACTCTAAGGCAACACTGGAGATGCTGAAGATGTGCAATTTGGAAACTATAATGGTATGTAATGGCTGTAGACGGCTTGAGTGAGTAATGAAGAAAAACTTTAATATAAGTTCAACATAACAGTAAATGTACAACGTTTCGACAAGGTTTTGTACCTGATGATGACAAAA
>NW_013668698.1:92318-97235 GCF_000517525.1 Limulus polyphemus
TTTTGTCATCATCAGGTACAAAACCTTGTCGAAACGTTGTACATTTACTGTTATGTTAAACTTATATTAAAGTTTTTCTTCATTACCCACTCAAGCCGTCTCCAGCCATTATTAGTCTCAAAGTGGGTTCCTCGTCATCGAATTTATAATGGTATGTATTTAGATATTTTAAACTTACATTCTCTTTCTACAAACTTAACGTTTTACAACTTCTACAGTATCTCTCCAGAATTTAAAAAAATATTCTAAACACACCTTCCCCAGACGATGTTGAGCTGTCGAGCAAGCATCCATGAAGGTTTGGGCAATGACAGATAGAGACGAATCCACTGTAGGTGTTTTATCAATGTCAAAAATAAAATCTGGATTTTTCACAATATTAATCCAGAACCGAAGTAGAAGGCTATTACTCTTCCAAGCATGTACTACTTCAGGATCTGATATTCCATACCTAGTAGCAGCATTGTCTAGTAAGTTAAACAACCACCTGATGGCTGGAGGTAGAATTTCATTAGTTGTCAAGATAGTAGAGAGAAAATCGTCCACAAACTGCTGCACTGTACCCTGAAATAACTCCTAGTTATTTTACTTCGAAATTATTTCATAACCTACTCAACTTATTAGAAAAAAAATAATTATGTTTCTATAATCAGGTGATACAAATATTGTTATAAAGATTAACAGTTTTATAAGCACAAATACCCATCTAGATTTGAGGTACCACGTATTCTGTATGAGAACCTTTGAAAATGATGCACATGGTACATTGAAACTAGTTGGGTAATTAACTTTATATTTGTGTTGTTTTCCTTAATTAATTTGTGCTTATAGAGCTGTTATTCTTTATAACATTTGTAGGTAGCACAAAGTACAATATAACTGAATTATGTAAATATTCCTGTACATATTTAGAAACAACTTTCCCCACAAGTGTTTTAATTTTTCAGAAAAAATCCAAATAAGAACAACTGTTTAATACAATGTCTATTACTGTTAGAAGTTTTTTTGTTTGTTTTTTAAATCATATGACAGGATATAGTATTACCTGACTCATTGTAGTTACAAATAAAAATTTATAGAATTTGAATTTATCATCAATTATGGGAAAATAATAAGATAATAACCTTTCAATTTAAGATTTAACCCAACTATAGTTTTCCACTGTTTTGCTGAAATTAATGTGATATTGTACCTTAGTCTGTATATTAAAAACTACTTAATTTCAAACATACTGTTGGTGTGAACATGCTTTGTAGTCACCATGAGAAAAACCTGTACACTGGATAGGTTATTCGGGTTATATAGCCGCACAATAGCAGATATCATAAATAAACTTAGTATTCTGAAAATTGGTTAATCTCGGAAGTCAAGGGAGGTCCAGTTCAATCTAAAGTTTGATCATTTTATACAAATCATCTATCCCACATCGTTTTCTAAAATACCAATTTTATTCTTAATATGTACCTTTTGTAAATGTAACAATTACAAAGAATCATGGTAACATGGTAAAACATATCTGGGACTTTTATCACTTTCAAATTGTAACTAATTATTGTCGTCAAATTAATCAGTCTTCAATGAAAACAAAACAAACTTGTTTACAAACCTTTGTTGACAGTAACCTGGTAAGAAATATTTCTGGCATAGCCTTGTGGCTGTGATCTTTCTGTTGCTGGTCAGTGAGAAGTTCATCTGTGGACCTCACCAAGTGCCAGTAACGCACTATAGGAATTTTTTCATTACTTCGGGGAGAGTTGGGTGTCATTACACCATCACCGTGATCTTTAATACGGAAACATTCCTTTTGTAGTATGATTCAAGCAATAAAGTCAACATAAATGATAATTTATTTCAGAATTTCTTTTCTTCACCAAAAAGTAAATTTGGGTTAAGAAAAGATGATGTAGAGGTCTAATATTTTCTTTGATTTGCTACTTCCAGCAAGCTAGCTTCACTTAATTCACAGTGCTACTTGATAGAGTAAAGCAAATAAAATAAAGAAGGCTTCATGTACCAATAATTATAACATCACCTTTGTTTTATTAAAAAAAAAATTGTTTACTGAGCAAAAAAAAATCTTCCCAGTTATTACAGTGATATTTCACTCCAGGAAATAAAAGATTTTTTGTTAAACAAACGAGGATGAAGCTAGAAATTCTAATTCCTATTTTTTTTTTACAGTTAGAATTCATTGCTGAACACTAACCTCATTATGGAATCTAATAAGTTAATAAAAACCTCTTAATTTTGCATCTATGAAGATTTGTTGGTCTTTTACACAGTAGTCGTTTCTTAAAAAGGATGTCACGCTTATCCATCGGCTCTGGGTACAGAGTAGTGTTTATGACAAGGAGAGTATACTTACTTGACGGCTCTGGGTAACCTTGTTTCATTTTAGGCACTAATCTCATCACAGCTGATTCTTTAATTCCATAATGTTCAAGAGTATTGATGCGCTTCCAGCCATTGACTGTCTTGGTTGTTGAATCTTCGTCAGCTAAGGTCAGATGTCCTCCTCTACCGTGGTGCCATTCTTTGGAGATTAATTTAATGCAGTGAAACCTCTAACAGTTAGTTGGTACAATGGAAATTATCCTAAACATTGTAGTTTCAGTATGACATGTTCGTTGGAATGAAGAATTGTTCTGTCTGTTTGTACACTTTTTTTAAACTTCAAATAAATAATTCCTATGAAAAACTTCATGAAACTTGGTGGTACATATAAACTTTACTTCAAAACTACTTGTATCACTTTCGTTTTATCTAGATATAGTTTTCTGAAGTGGGTAAAAAGAAAGCTTACCTATGTCGACATCTAGTACAGATGGTCTTTGTGAAAATGGAATATTTTTATAGAAGCCATCCAATATCTTGGCCTTAACTTGGGTAATTGTATCACAGCTGTTAACACGGAAATGTAGTTTCTCCTCTTCCTGGACCACTTGAATAAACTGGAATGACAGTTCACACTCGTGAACAAAAGTTACCAGGCATCATATTTACAGATAAGACTTTCATCACACTATTGAAATATTCCTTTATCTTTATACTAGGTGTAAGACAAACTCTTCCTAATGCCTGGTGCTCAACATCAATAGATCTTATAGATTGTAGAGGAACAACATTTGTACATTTCAAAATTATATTTTTTTAACCCTAACCCTCTTTTATTTATACTTACTAATTTCTTTTTCAACAAAACAAATGATACAAGTTTTTCTTAGTTCAGCTATTGTAAAAAGCAATTATTTAAAAACCAAGTTTCCCACTTGCTTTGTCATGAAATCCTACAATAAAAAAAACAAGTAAACCACTTGGAGGACTAAAAGAAAGGATATATTGCCTGTGTAATAATTACTTACAGGTTTCTCGATCTTTCATATACGTTTCAATCCTCCCTCAATTAGTATTGCTTAAATATTTTAAAGCACTGTATGAAGATGTTTTTCTTTTAATACTAGTTGAAATATGCAAAACTGAATTTAGCATTATGGTAAATAATAAAGAAATTCAAGCTTTTATTTTGTTTCTAGAAATAATACTGTTAAAAAGTTAACATTCAAATAATACCATAACCTACCTTCAAATTTCTTGTAGCTAGAGTAGTCAAACATGCTAAACTAACTTTAATAAATATAGTTATTTGCATATGCAAATACCTTGTTTTGTATACAATAACTACCTCTTTGGATAAAATGTAAATTCCTGCCATTTTGTACGTGTTGGTCCCATTAACTTAATGTTTTCAGTTTATTTTAATGATTTATTATTTCAATGCTAACCCTAATACTGACTTTTGGTCATTGACCTTGCCAGTCCTCCTTTCTACCAGGAAATGAGTCACAATAGTAGTCAGATGGGGATCTTCAGCTTGTCAGGGTAATAATATCCATAATATATAGACTTTCAAGTTTGAGTCACAATAGTAGTCAGATGGGTATCTTCAGCTTGTCAGGGTAATAATATCCATAATATATAGACTTTCAAGTTTGAGTCACAATAGTAGTCAGATGGGGATATTCAGCTTTTCAGGGTAATAATATCCATAATATATAGACTTTCAAGTTTGAGTCACAATAGTAGTCAGATGGGGATATTCAGCTTGTCAGGGTAATAATATCCCTAATGTATAGACTTTCAAGTTTGAGTCACAATAGTAGTCAGATGGGGATCTTGGGCTTATTAGGGTAAATTTTACAGAAACATCAAGAACTTCTAAAACTTATGAAAGTATTATTAATAACCTGTGAACAATGTCTTAGAAGTCACAGCAGGGGACTTACCACAATACTGTAATTGGTCTGTTCACGAAGAAGTCTTTCTTCAGAAAGAGAGTATCGAGCATCATAAGTTATAAAATCCACTGGTCCTTTTTCAACTTGATGTTTAATAGCACTGAACAGAAGAAACAATGAACTACCAGCGTAATCCTGAAATAAGAAAAAAGGGATTTCAAATGAAAGCATAATAATTACCACCAAAAGTGTTAGAGCACAAAAACTAATTTCATAAAGCGTTAGTATAGTTTTTTGCTTTGCTTACAACATGTCACAAGCAGTTTTGTAGCATTCTTGTGAAATTGTTTTTTTTAAGAACTGGTAAATCAATTGCTCTTTTACATACAAACATGTACAAGATTTGATGAATGTGAATAAGTTTCCCCCATATTGAAATTACTTTGATTCAACTATTAAACATTTAAACATATAGAATTTTTGGCTTACCTTGATATAATTATACATGCAGACAGCCATCCAGTTGGTCAGCAGCTTTTCTACAACTGATTCTGTTCTAGAAAAAGTGAATTATACAAAATTATTAGTTAAAAACAAAACATTCACTAAATGAGGAACTAGTCGGTTTCCATTGCATATACTCTTATAGGCACAACAAAAATAAATTTTCTCTGATGGGGGG
>NW_013668698.1:98070-100709 GCF_000517525.1 Limulus polyphemus
AGAGACAAGTATGTTGTAATTATTTCTATTTATACGTTTACCATCAGAGACAAGCATGTTGTAATTATTTCTATTTATACGTTTACCATCAGAGACAAGTATGTTGTAATTATTTCTATCTGTACGTTTACTATCAGAGACAAGTATGTTGTAATTATTTCTATCTATACGTTAACTATCAGAGACAAGTATGTTGTAATTATTTCTATCTATACATTTACCATCAGAGACAAGCATGTTGTAATTATTTCTATCTATTTAACTGTTTTTTTCTTTCTTTATAACTGTACGTGTTTCGGTTATGTGTGTGTGTGTGTCTATCTGTCTGTGAAACTGAAGTGTTTAAATGGTGAAAAATTTCAAGTGTTTTAATCAATTATGAGTGAAATTAAACCTTACCTTCTCAGTATTAGTTGTGTTGTGGGTATATTATCGAACCAATCTAGATAATGTATTAAAGATCTGTAACAACAAACCTTACCTTCTCAGTATTAGTTGTGTTGTGGGTATATTATCGAACCAATCTAGATAATGTATTAAAGATCTGTAACAACAAACCTTACCTTCTCAGTATTAGTTGTGGGTGTTTTGTTCCCACATATTTGTTTATCAGTTTTAGGAGTAGCTCTTGAAGGATTCTGAAAAACAAATTAAAAAAATTAATAATTAATTAACAAATTATAAAACTGTTGAAAAAATAAAGTGATCTCATAAATATATCATTAATGACCTGCAATGATTAAGCTACAAGATGCAGAATAATAATTTTTATTATACCCAATTACTCATTATCCTTCAACAAAATCTATCTTTTCACAAACACAAAAATAGTATTTTATTATAACCATTATCCTTCAACAAAATCTAATACCTTTTCACAAACACAAAAATAGTATTTTATTATAACCATTATCCTTCAACAAAATCTAATACCTTTTCACAAACACAAAAATTGTATTTTATTATAACCATTATCCTTCAACAAAATCTAATACCTTTTCACAAACACAAGAATAGTATTTTATTATAACCATTATCCTTCAACAAAATCTAATACCTTTTCATAAACACAAAAATACTATTTTATTATACGAGTTATCCTTCAACAAAATCTAATACCTTTTCACGAACACCAAAAAAAAAAAGACTCTATATTAACAACAAGCTAACTGGTACTACTGAGTTATTACTGAAAATGGCCTTCAAAATTCTACATGAACTTTGTAAATCAAAATGGTTATAAACATCATTAAACGTTTTACCACATAGTGAAATAAATATGTTGATTTTCTACAATTTGGAGTTAATATATTACTGTCACGTACTGTAATAAATCTTTTCATAGTGAACATGAGAAAACAAACAATATTTTATCATCTTTGATATAACTGTGTTGGTTAGTGTCTGGATGTTATTTTGGAATTATGAGATCCTAATTTGATAATCAAACATTTATTTTTCGAAATAAATATTGGAACTTACTCTGTTGCGTATTCCAGTTTTTCTATTAAAATAATCATGATTAGAGAAGCGACATTCACCCTGATTGAAAGAAAGATACATGTATAATTAATTCATCATCATTTTAAAGATTTATATACATATTTATTTTTATAAATTTAAAATTCTGATATTGGATGTGAATAAACCTGATTAGCTATTTGTGTTGTTACAGATCTTTAATTACTCATGTAAACTTTAAAAAAAATAGCTTAAAATGAGTAGAGAACCTATAATTAACCCCACCTAATCTACCTATCTTGTCTACAATATTTCTTAAAATTCATTAATATCAATTGAAACTATATAACTCTTTATCACACTAATTAAGGTTCAAAACTATTGTTAAGTAAGAAAAACTCATAACCAGAAGTGTGTCTGTGTGTGTATATAAAATTTCTGTAGAAAAGGACGATTAAAATATATACCTGAATTCTTTAAGTACTGACAACATTACTAGCGTAGTTTTATACATTTTTTTTTAAAAGCCATAAAAACAATACTTCTGACAATCAAGGAAAAGGTTCAGCCACTAAATTCAAACTTAAGTCTTAATAAATATCTTGATTGAGAAATTATGAAGGTCTAAAAAAATGTGGGAGGTATTCTTGAACCAATCTAGATAATGTGAAAAGAATTATGCACTCTGTAGGCTAAAACAGAGTATGATGTATGAACTTCAAACGGAAGAAATAAAAATATTCATTACTATTTATTTTGTTTAATTTTCTCTTGAAAGAGAACACTTTCAGGGAACCTGTAGACACCTAGTTTTGTTCTATATTTTAAGATTGCATTAATTTTATACATATTTGCATTAGAAACTACTAGAAGTTGATCTGCGGTGATTCATGGTATGTGCATGTTTTACTGACGTCACAACATTACAAATTTCAATGCTAAGCATCCCTTATGTGACGCCATTTTAGTGTCTACTGACTGACTGACAAACAGCACACTACTGCATGTTTTACTGACGTCACAACATTACGAATTGGAACGTTAAGCGTCCCTTATGTGACGTCATTTTAGTGTCTACAGACTGACTGACAAACAGCACACTACTGTATAGTGGTGCAAGAGGTTAAAACAGGTGGCCCCTCCAGGTGACCTTTGGCCCCCATCAGAGAAAATTTATT
>NW_013668698.1:101684-109692 GCF_000517525.1 Limulus polyphemus
TAATTACAACATACTTGTCTCTGATGGTAAATGTTTTCTGGCTCTCCAATGTATGAATTAAAGTTAATAAGAAAGGTTTACAGTAGATCAGCTGTTCAAACTGAGCCATTGCCAACTGACAGTTGGTTTGAGGTCCATTTAATTGCTGAAAAAAATTAGTAAATTAAGAAGTCACTTAAACTTTGCCATAGCAGAGTGTATGATTAGATGAGATGTAATAAATGTCAGTATACAGAAACTACTTCATCCATTAATAATGTTTTATTTAAATCATAATTGATTTAACTTCAAATTTATTTTTATTAAAATATTCTTTATTTTCTATCTTACATAATACGTTAATGGAGCCAAAGAATGAAAAATAAAATTCAAAGTAAATATATTTTCGAATAGAAAACTAGTACAAAAGAAAGTTCAATGTAATATATGTAAATATTACCCAGAATGAAGTACCTTGAAGAAATTAAAGTACAAGATAAATGACAATCCATATCATATATATATATAAAGTAAAATCTCATACATGCTGTTGAAATCGGTTTGTCATACAACACGAATTACTTAGGTCATCACAATTTAAACAACTTATTTTATTTTTTTTTTGTACGGTAAGGAATTTGCGAAGATGTTTCGAAAATGAAAAATAATATGAAAACTAAAAACATCAATAGTTTTACACAAGACAGAGCTTTCTCGGGAATGTTCTATAGCTGGTCCTGATATTTCTTTTTGTGGTGTGAAGTTAAAAGCATCATCTTATTACATTTTCTTAAAAAAACAAAAAATGCTATTCCAACAACTGAATGTTATTTTTTTATGATCTACTATACCTGTTTTTTTTTTCCATTATTAAACGTTTGCCAATGATTAAAACACCAGTTACACAAAAATAGAGGTTTTATTTACACCACTATTCTTTAAAAACCTAATACTTTTTTTTTCACAAACACCAAAAGGTTCCGTATTAAGTACAAACCAACTAGAATTGTCTTGTAAAACAATTACTTACATTCACAAATCAAATACTGTAAAATATCAGTGATTGAAACTGATAATTTAAAAAAAAAATACTTAGAAATTCCAGATTACTAGACTGCTGCTTAAAATGAATTTAAATTGTAAATATTTAAAAAAGAATTATAACACACACCGTAAAAGCATATATCAGTCAATATAAAGATCTTAAACCTTAATCAATGCTACGATACTTCTTTAACAATACCACAGTTTTAATATAACTGAAGTAATTATAAAATCCAACTGGTTCAAAATCATTTATAGAAAGGTTTACCTTAAACTCCTTCATCACAGGATTTTCTGTCATTCCTGGAAAGAACACCCTCATTACAAATGTTCGGTAGTCTAAAGTTGGTACACCAGTGGTCTGAATGTCTTTGGTGAGATCAGTCATATCAGTCTGAAGTTCTGCAAATGCTGTAAAAATAACCAACTTAATTTAACGTTTCATATTATGTGTGTATATTCAAATGCTGTAAATATAACCAACTTAATTTAACGTTTCATATTATGTATGCATATTCACGTTATTTTTCAAACTCTATAAGTGGCAGTTTTTTTTCCTTATTTATATTCTACACGTTTTTGAAAAAAATGCACGCAAACTACGATCTTGTAAAATTTGGTGTTTTGCAGTATTTGCTTTGACTTAAAATGACACCATTTTAATATACTAACTCCATGTATTTCATGAAAAATAGCTACAAGAAAAGCAAAGCAAAATGAATTACTTAAAAGTACCTTTACAATTAAGTGTTAGCACACTCTTTGAAAGGACTGCGATAGAAATAATTCCTACAAAAGTCTATAAAATTGATTAAAAATTACAAATATTTTGAGACTGCTCCCCTCCCTGTTGCATGAAAATGAACAGAACCAATGTTATATAGTCACATGTTGACAGTTTACACTGAGTAGCTATCATACCAATCAATCAGATGGTGCCACACTAGCATAAAGCCTATAAAAGTACAGGCAGTCATACTATTCCCAGTAGTAGTGTGAAGTTGCACTCACAGGTCTCAGGATAGAAATGGCACATGACAAATGTGTATAAATCAACATTTTTGGCTGGCGATGGGTACTCCATGACAGAGCAAAATTTCATGTTTTTTTCGGTAGGATCTGTATGTAAACTCTCAAGAAGTTATGTAAAACTATTCTGTTGATAATAGATGTGGTCGACATAAAAAGGCCAAAAGTGATGTTAAGTAAATGATCTAACAGTAAATATTGGTCTGAATGTTACCTCCAGCTCACTAAGATATACATTATAATGAAGTGACTTTGATGGATATCTATCTCGCTACTCAAAAACAAACAAAATGGCTGTAATAGACATCAGTCTTCAAACGATGGGATGAGCAAAAATGGAGGAGGGCGCTCTTTACAGATTAATCCAAATTGAAATCGTTTGACAACAATATCATTTGAAGAAGGTAGTTAGTTAGTTCTCTTCTGAGGATACTTAAACATTTTAAATCACAACTTCTGTAAGGTTATTACCCTAAATAAAACCCTCATAAATAACGATTTTGAATGACAGTTAGAAGAAGATTATTTCCCCCCATCATGTCCTTCCCTCAGGAATAATACCTGTTGAGAAGGATTTCACCTTCCAGCAGCATAATACTGGACATTTTAAACATTGTCCAGTGATAATCTTATGGTAGCATAAAAACAAGATGTACTGGTCTGTTTAAGGCGAATACAAAATATTGGTGTATTTGTACAACTTGTAAGTTTTTCTTTTGTATGTACTCTTTCTTTATTTCATGAAAAAGCCACACTGAGCTATCTGCTGTGTCCACCATGGGGAATCAAACCTTGGACTTTAGCATTGTAAGTTTGTAGACTTACCAGCTGTCTCACCAGGGGATGTTGTATTTTCTGTTACACTGTAATAATGACAAATTAACCACTGTTTGCGACTCCTGTATGCATGTATTTCCCATAACCATTTCCAATACTGTACACATCCGACAATACAATCTTTGCCTTTCTTTTCTTTTTTTTTTTTAAATGGTATAGTACATCGTAATTTTATTTATACCTTGTTTACACTCAGATCGTACACTGTTTTCTAACGTATCCATCTGAAGTTGAATCCTTTTGTATTCTCGCTCAGCTTGAGAACTTTTATAATGTAAAACAGCCAGGATAACAAGTGTGATCAGCATTAGTACAGCTCCGCCAGCTGCAATTCCTCCAACAGCCTCTGGCGGAAACTCAGAAGTTTTGATGACCTCATAGCGAAGGTAGCCAACTTCATAACGGAGATTTTGGCCAACCCTGATCTGTTAAAGAAAAGTTTGATGTATATTTCATAAAAAACAACAACAAAAAGTGGATAATGAAAAGCAAAATATGTAGGATTTACACCCAGTGAAGGCTATAATGAAACTGAACATTTAATGCGACAGAACATAATATACCCCAAGGATATCGTAATAATCCTTTAAGTTTATGATTACTTTCATAACTGTATTCATGAATATATCTTTCAAAGTACATCTACATTAAAGAAGGCTTATGTCTAATAAAACTTACGTTCATGACCAGTAAACTCATAGCAAGTGTTAACCATCCTTCAGAATGTAAAGGAAAGCCTAATTATGATTAAGAAACTCATTATGAGTCAACTCATAATGAATTTGAGTGTTCAACCACTCTTTCAACGATGTAGATTTGTTTTCTTATAGTAGAATGTGATAGGTACAATAAAATGCTCTACAGAACTGCAGGACCTCTAAACATAGCAATCAGAAAACATCAGCAAATAAATATATTAAATATTTTTTTACTGATAAATATAACATTTTCATTTTAAAATTTTTGATTTTATTCTGTTCTATTGATGATATAAGTTAATTTACACAAGCATGAATAGATTCTTTAGTAAAATTAGGACATTTTCTACCATCTCTAATCTCGAGCCACTGACCACAGGGAAGGCAACCAGCTGGCAGCACCTACTGCCACCTCTTGGTCTACTCTTTACCAACAAATGGTGGGATGATCATCATATTATAATTCCTCCACAGCTGAGAAGGTGAGCATATTCAGTGCCAGGTTTTAGTCACGTGACTCGCAAGTTGCAAGTTGAGCACCCTAACCACAATGTCAATTAGGTTAATAAAGATGTCAATTTAAAATTCAAACACCCACAAAATCCAGGAAAACTGTAAATACTTTATAAAAAATAAAACAGATAAAAACTCACCACCACAACTGGTAGATCATTTTCAGTTGTTCTTCCAATTTCATCTGTGCCAGGTGGTTGGACCTCTGGCGGAAGACATACTAGCTGTGACGCACTCAAGGATGTCACGTTGCATGGACGAGTGCCAATAGTAATATTCACTTCCGACTCCTTACTCGCAAGTTGCAGGTTTTCTCCCTGTATGTACGTTATTTAGGCAAACATGATAAGTAAGTAGTATTGTATACAATTGAGATACAGTAACAAAAATGTACTGAGGATCATAATGTAGGTCTAGTATAGGTTTGCCCTCTCGTAAAAATAGAACACTATATCTCAAATGATAAGGGTAGCATTCAGAGATACTAGGTAATCCAAGTTTCAAGAAGCATCTGGAAAGTAGACTTGCCAAACTAGGCAAAAGTGACAGAGTGTTAGTGGGGGCATATTACTTTACCTAGATTAAACGTGTATTTTTAGAACAAAGCCACATTGGACTATCTGCCATGTTCACTGCAGTGAATTGAACCCCAGGTCTTAGCATTACAAGTCCATAAATTTATTGTTGACCCACCAACATGTTGACTGCCAGTAAATGGATGTTATAGGAGTTATAGAATCGGTCTTGGTATACTGTAAAAAAATGCCTTACAATAAAATCAAGTTGTTCCAGACAGTCATCCTTTAACAACGAAGGCAGAGAATGGGTAGTAGGGGAGGGGGGTAGGACAGATGTCAACCTTAGTCTTGAGAATATAAAACCTACTTCATGCAAGCTAGTCTTAATTTAATGATATGATTATAAATTTTGGTCTTGTGGTATTTAGGCTAGGACACTAGCACTGTGTATAGAGGGAGAGGCAAATTACACGTTTTTGTGTTGAGTAATTAATGTTACTTTGTTAAATCCATTATGTGGAAATTTTATTTAGTTAAAACCTACAAAGTATTTCCCTGAATGGTGCGATAGTGCTGGTACATTTACTTTCTCAGAGTTACACGAGTGTCTGTATCTTGATTCAACCAACTATGCTGACACAGTGACATTTTTACAGTTTATCTCTCAAGAAATCTCTTCTCTACCAATATTCTACTGTTTAGATGCTGGTTCTGTGTTAAGAGTAAAGATGAGGTCAGCAGTTATTCACTAAACTAACTCACCTCTATAACAAGGCTCTCGCCCTTGTACAATTTGATTCCTTCATTTCCAAACTGATAATATACAGGATCAGGCACATAATGCAGGTTAGTTTCAAGCTTTGGATAGTAGCGTTCGAGTTCTCGGACGGAATGAACACCATCCATCACAAACCCAATTCTCAACACGATGTTTCTGATATCATGGACTTGGTGAAGCCTACTTCTTCTGTAAACTTCGGAGTGTACAGCAGGTGATGGACACAGCATCGTAGTAGTGTTAACAACCGAGCAAAACTACAGAAATAATTAAAGCGTAAACGCGGTAATGTTTAGATTGTTAAACGTAGAAATATTCTAAAATCTTTTTAATGAATTTACGTTGAATTATTTAACATAATACTTAACGAAAGATTTCTACATAGATGAGTACAAATTTCATTTGTCTTTAAATCAGGAATAAACCAATCTCAACATTCATGAAAAACAAAAGATTAGCTTACAGTTTTATTAACTACCCCAGTATGGCTGAAAACTACCAATCGTGGTTGCTGAATAGACGTTAGGTTGGTGCCAACAACTCTGATAATTCTGCCTCCACTGAAAAATGGAAAAAAAAAACAAATGATATGAAAGGATCAAAAACTCACATTAACTCCCACAAACATTAATTTAAAGATCTTATATCACTACTATGGCATATTCAGTTAGAGCTACACCAGACAGATCTACTTTGTAACTGGAGATTTAATAAAAAACATAGACTACAAAGTAATACTAGAACTCCTACCTAAGTCAGTGTTAAACAGAATAACGAGACTAGACACAAGTGTAAAACAACATGAATAATATTTGATAAACTCGGTGTGTGTACCCACAGTTTACTTACAAACATCAGACTGTCACTTGTAATGAATGTTCTCATGTTACGATCATCTCCCAGACATTTGGGGTTTCTTAGATTGAATGAAATATCGTATCTACGTAGCATGACAGGTGCTACCATGTGACTGGTTATTTTCATTACACATGGGTGAAGCCATAACCTTTAAATATCACCTGAATAGCCATTGAAAGATATTGCTATTGACATCCTTACACAAAGTCACATTGAGCAATGATCTCCACAGGCAGTAACAGGTACTACCTACTTCAAGAATAACAAAGAAACAAAAGTAACTTTAAACAAAATCAACTTAACAGTTTTTCTTGACTAAAGGTTTCAAGAAACCTACACATATTCAGAACAAAGAATAAAATCAGAATAACTACTAAAGACTACAAGAATATATCATGTGATATATTCATAAATTACACTGCGAGAGACATAATTTAACTAATACCACTCACAACCGTTGACAGTTTCTAAGAATAGTCTATGTAAGCAAGGAATAAAAAGAAATAACAAGAATGAAATCAATTATGTATTAATGTAATTTCTTTTTTTAATTGGTATCATTATGAAAACAACAATGAATACACCTTTATATCATTTTATTCCTATTACTATCGTTATGGGCAATAAGAAAAAAAATCAAAAAACCTTCTAACAGAATATATTAATAAAAACTAAAAGCTGAATCTCACAATAGTTTTTTTTTTGAAAACCTGAAGGTTGACACTTTTGTAGTTGTTCCAAACAGCTGCTGATCTATTTTACAGCCTTTTGCATAATTTATGTTAATTTAAAAGAGATGCCGAGAGATAAGAACAAGTTACTTTTCAGAACTTCACTGCATGGAGTTCTATTAGAATTGTAATGCAAGTAAAAACTAACCTCATTAATACACCTGCCTAGAATCTATAAAATATTTTGGGATACATTTATGTTTGAAAATATTTTATTAGGAGATATCTTAATTTCTATATCTATACTAGACGCTTGTCTGCTCGGGTCCACAAAATTGTTACATTTCAAGAGTAAGTAAAACCACAATTAAGACTAACAAATATTTTTATTTCTTGCTTTTGAAGTTTACATGTCATGCTGTGTTATAACTTACAGAGTGCATAATTCTTCTCATGATTCATGGCACGTGCACTTTTTACTGATGTCGTGACAGTACGAATTGCAACTTTAAACGTCTCTTATGTGAGGTCATTTCAGTGTCTAACTGATTGACTGACAGATAACACACTAGTGTATAGTGGTGTGAGTGGTTAAAACAAATGATCACGTGAAGAACCAACGTATATAGATATTTAGGAGCTAGTTTCAAAGATTATGGCCCCCTTTGTGGTGTGAGTGGTTAAAACAAGTGATCACGTGAAGAACCAACGTATATAGATATTTAGGAGCTAGTTTCAAAGATTATGGCCCCCTTTCAGGAAAATTATACTGAATCAAATTATTTGGATGCAGTTTTTTAAGTTTTCAAAAATGTTACTTTTTTTTTTTTATACACATACACAGATTTATATCTTTTATACACTCTTCTAATTCTTGAAAATCCCTAAGGGACTAGATAAAGAATGTAGTGTTAAAAATTATAATAGACCTAATACCAATGTCTAGGCCCGGCATAGCCAGGCGGTTAGGGTGCTCGACTCGTAATCTGAGGGTCGCGGGTTCGAATCCCCGTCGCACCAAACATGCCAACCTCCGCCTTTGCCTGGTCCCAAGTCCAGGATGAGAAAGGAGGAGGGTTGGGG
>NW_013668698.1:110200-122761 GCF_000517525.1 Limulus polyphemus
ACTGCAACAACAACTTTCCGTTGGTGAGGTGTTGTTACGGCCCTATGCTCCACTGGGAGTTTACAGGAATAAAATAAAAAATAAAATAAAATACCAATGTCTTATGAGAAGTATAATTGATTACAATGATGCTTTGCCTGCTGAAAAAAGACATTCATACCATAACAATTGTTATTGTAGAGTTCTGATTACTAATGTATTTGTTGTGTCCCAGCCAGCCTGACAAGCTTTGAATTGAATGAAATGTGTCATTGACAATGAATAAATCAATCATAGTGTGGTTGAAATATTATCATTATCTAATCCTTGAAAATCTTTAAAGGGCTAAATAAAAAAATTCAGTGTTAAAAAGTATAATAGACTTAATATGAATGTCTTATGACAAGTACAATTAGAACAATTTACATGTTCGACTGTAATCTTGCAAGTCACCTGATTATGAAGTAGACCCCTGAAACATTCACTCACCTAAAGCAGCTACTCAGTGGCTCAACACTTTGTATGGTAGGGTCTTTTGTGTAGAGATATGGGTCTTTAAGGGTTAAGTTAGTGTTGTCAATCTGCAACAACAGCTGTCCAATATGATAAGATGGCACAGGGGCTCGAGTTGTACGGCAGCTCAGTTGACTACTGCTGGCAAGTGGTCTGAAATACAAGAATTGGTCTGAAACCTAGGATGTAAAAGTAGCTTCCAGCTTAGAGCAAAATTTAAAAACATGGTAACTTAATATTTCAGTTCGAAATAATGTATATCCATGCCTTAAACCACTATCATGTTGTTATAGAAATAAAAAAAAACATACAAATTTTTGAATCAAAAACTTAACAAACGTAACCTATGCTTAACATCTGACCCAACGGATAATAAGTCAACCTCTAATTTTGCCTATGAGTGGAGGTATAAATGGTTTAAAACTAAGAAGCATATATGCACACAATACTTTTACTATGTATACGTATTACTTTACAATTAAAACAAATGAAAACAGTCTACCTTTCCACTCGGCATGGAAGATCATCAAGGAAAATCCTCACTTCACTTCCTACATTCAGATTGTTGCCACTGAGATAGACCCGCGTACCTCCAGACTGGGGGCCAAGCTTAGGGTAGATATCCTCAAGCGTAACCTCCTTTAAAACATTAGAATGTAATATCATCTTATTTATTCACCACTTGTTGTGTCAACAAAAATAATTTGTTTTAGTGTAGATTTTCTTATAAATTTCTTTCTAAACACAGATCATCTATACAGATGTAAAATAAACATGAAATACCAGCATTCTCAGGAGTAGTGGTCCCTATTTTTAGTAGTTGTAGTTGAAGAATTACTTGTCAAGATGCTTATTCCCATTTTGTATTTTAATCTTATGGTTCAAGTACATTAATGATTTACAATTTTTTAACGTAAATGTTACATATCCTAAAGTTCCACTGAACTAAGTGATTTTAAAACTACTTGACTTGTGTAGTTGTGAGAAAATATGTCCCAAACCACCTGAAATTAGTAAATACAAAAAATCACGCAAAAGATAATTACACAAATCAGGGAAAGGCAAATATGGGCCTTCCATTATTAACACAAGGCCTTCATGGTTAATCATAAAGAGACTCAGGTGTCATTAATCACCACAATGGATTTGTGCTGTCTCACAGTTTGCTCGTTATTAAGCACTACCATTAATCTCTCAACTTATTCATTATATACATTATAAACAAAACACACATTTGTCATTTTCTAAAGCGATCTATCAAACTAACTTGGTATCCTACACTTACTGCTGGGGAAAAAAAACACGTGATGATGACCTAAAGAGGTAGAAATGTTGGTACTTGTTTTGTGTTTGAAATGTCATTCGTGGGTTTCTTGTCGTCATGAAATAACTACATTATTAGTTGGGAGTCTAAAAGACTCATATTCTAATTGGATACAAACTGATCCGTATCACTAAACTTCTGACATTGTACATTACATGTATTACTAGTTCTCACTGAAAGAAATTCACCAAACATTTTCTAACACACGAAATAACAAGTATAAGACTTTCTAAAGCTGATTCTAAAGCAGGTTTATGTTTTTTTTAATTAACATAGTTTCTTTTTATAAAGATAAAATGGCTGTGTAAAAAAAAAAAAAACTTTGATAATCAAAGAATTTATACCTGCAAAAAATACCATTCCCAATCCAACAAGTCTGAACTTTCAAAGTTTAATTTTTTTCTAAAAGAATAAACTTCTTACACCAATTTCTTTTTTTATATTTGAAAAACAAAGAAAAGTTTGTTTTCCATTAAAGTTCTAAAAATTAATGGCTGTTACCGATTATCGGCTATAAATATAGCCAAATGGAACTGGTAAGATGCTACGGTAATTAAATGTGATGTATCAATCATTAATTTCTGATCTAATAAAAAAAAAAGAAGATATATTCATACCTAAAGTATTTAATTACAGAGATAAGAACAAAATTCAGACATCTTTAACACAAAAACTGTATCACTATACCTTATAATGAAATATCTCCTGAGCTCTAGTAACTCCTGCTTCATTTCCAATGATTACCATAGCTTCCATCGGAACTAAACTTGATCCTGTTTGACACGCCACCCTAGAAAAACAGACCCCCTATTTTAAAGTACTTTTTAACAGGCCAGCTTTTATAACTACAACTACTACTTTTGTAATAGGCCAGCTTTTCTAACTACACCTACACCATGACTTTCTTTTAGTCTGATTACGTTTCACACTGATACGAATCAAAAGTGTCGGAACCGAGGGGTGCTGTAGCACTTTTACATATTTCACTTATATACCAACTGTAAGCTATATTATTAATTTTCTGGGGGGCATGCCCCCCCGACTCCCCTAGATCAAGCAGCCTTCGACAGCAGTTCCTTATACTTTCAATCTCTCATTGTAAAATATGCATGTCTAGCCAAGCACCCCCACTTTGCAACTCCTTCCTAAACCACTAGGAATAAATAATAATTGAAATAAACAAGAACAGTAAAAATGTTTAAGACAATACCAAGCACAGTTTCTTTTAATCAGATCCACATTTTCATAAATATTTCATCAGTTCATTTACAATATATCTTTATTTGGCATTTCTGTAAGCTGAATGTTTTGACAGCAACAAAAAAACCTATCATCAAGTTTAATAAATACTTTTTTTTTTCAATATAAATCTCTATGTTATTGATATTTTTATGTCCACTGATAAAACTACATGATTATTTATCTGCCTGCTTGTGTATTTCATGTACGTTAGTCGAATTGTTTTTTTTTATCTATCCATCTCTTACCCACGTCTTTATTCATTTAATTGTTTATTTACCTGTCCAAACACATAATTATCAAACCTATCTTTTACCCAACTAGCAAAAAAACTGGAAACAATCTCATTTTTGGAATTTTGTATAAAATAATCGTTGTTTTTTTCTAAATTGTGAGTTTTTTTAATATTTGGATCCATGTTAACTATTGTGCTTATTGAGTTACTTTGTAAAAGTAAGTTGAATTATTTTATATTAGTTAATGTCACTTATAAAATAGGCCTAAAACAATTTATGACAGTGTACAAGTGTTCAGACTTATAGAAATGTTAAGAAAGAAAATAATTTATCACGGTTACATGAGCTGGATGTTCAATTTTCACCACTTAATTTTTAAAGATAGAAAAACGCTACAACACAATGAACAGGATGAAGCACAAGAATTGACATCTACCTCACTGAAACACTGTAATCTTTCGGTATACATGGTATACATGATATTCACAACAAGGCATTCAGTGTATTTTAAAGTATGTTATAGCTTCTAGAGAATGAAGCACAAGAATTGACATCTACCTCACTGAAACACTATAATCTTTCGGTATACATGAAGCACAAGAATTGACAACTATCTCACTGAAACACTGTAATCTTTCGGTATACATGAAGCACAAGAATTGACAACTACCTCACTGAAACACTGTAATCTTTCGGTATACATGGTATTCCACCAATCATGATTTTCCCTTTAATTTCTTCCTCACTAGATCCAAGATTGGAACCTTCAATCGTCACCAGTGTTCCTCCTTCAATAGGCCCACTCAAAGGATGAATCTACAAACAAGTATACGAGTTCAGTGAAACTTCCAAGAAATTAATCTCCATAGTTTGACCCTTCAATATTAACCCCTTCTGTGTCAAGACTTTTTTGGAAATGAGCTTGGAAAAAAAAAAGTCAGTTTTTTATTTTGCTTTTTTCATAGACTATCTATATAAATAATACTCTTGCATTTGTCTGTCCAGAACTTTTCTCGCACATTTTATAATTAAATGCTACAAGTTAGAAATACCTTTGTCTGAGGAGTTCAGATAACATATTGGCTTCTCCATTCAGAATCACCGTACCTGTTTTTTGTCAAACTCTTCAGTGCAACGAGTATGGTACATGATGGCACAATGTCATTGTCATCACGTGAAAATTGGCTCCAATTTCAACTTTAGTTGTTTTTTTTTTCTATTTGCAAAGTATTTCATACAAACAACATTTAACCTGCATGTAATTTCCTAAAAAGGAAACATTACACTAAATACAATTTCCATGGGCTTTCTCAAGTTATTTAGGTCTAAAATACAAATGCACAGTTTGTTCAAAACCATATGATTATCACTTTGTGAACACACATTCAGATGTTTCTGCATATTCAGCTAAGTTTGCCTTCACTACAACCTTACATTTACATTAGTTACAATATTTTAGTTTTGGTTTGTTTCATAGACTGCTATAAACACTTTTATTCTTCATTTTCGTGAGTTTCTTTGTTTTAACTTATAAAACACAGAGTGCTCATAACTGATTCATACTCTGTATATTACTATAAATACCATTACTATACTTTATTGTTTACTTTACGTGTAGTTTTATTAAATAAAGTTACATTTGTATGAGTTTGTTTGTCTGACTGTGCAAAATTTTTTCTAAATAGACTAGGATTTATCGATGTAACACGTAAATCCTGCAAGAAAGTGTAGCTTCTATGCCGCGTGTAAAAATGATAGAATAAGGAAAATTCAAGTGAAGGACATGAAAATTACTGCAAATGTTTTGCGGGTTGCAGCTAGTACTTATATATTAATGAAAGAAAAGTTATTATATTTCTACACAAAATATAAATGTTATGTATCTGGATTTATACGTAATATGTATAACGTCAACAAAACTGCAGTAAAGAATAGGATTGTTGTTCTCTGGTGTTTGTGATACATAATTCAGAATAAATCTGAGAGATCAACACAAACAACATTTCCAGTGCCATCTAGTGAGCACTGATTGTAACATGCGATAACATGAAAATAAATGGTTTGGTTTGTTTTGAATTTCTCACAAAACTATATGAGGGCTATCTGCACTAGCCATTCCAAATTTAGCAGTGATAAGCTAGAGGGAAGGCAGCTGGTCAATACCACCCACCACCAACTATTAGGCTACTCTTTTACTGATGAGTAGTGAGATTGACTGCAACATTATAACTCCCCCACAGCTAAAAGGGTGAGCATGTTCAGTGATGGGGAATCGAATCCGCATCTCTCAGTTTGAGAGTCAAGCACCTTAACCACTATGCCAGGCCTTGCAAGTAAATTCTGACAAATAATTAAAAATACAGTAAGAGATGGTGTGCCTGAATTAACATGGAGGGCACCTGAGTTATTGTGGGCAAATAACAGAAGGGGTTAACCCAAATTTTTTCTCAATGTGCTAATATATATATAACTATACTTAATGAAAAATGTCAATAAAATTATGTTCTTCAAAAAGTTATTTATTCATACATGTAGAAACATTTTAGCATTGTCTGAAATATTATTTCAAAAAAATTCCTGAAATGAGTATAAATGATATCTTTAAATTTTGCAGAAGTCTTTAAAAAAGTGTGTCACGAGTTAATTATCACAAATGTTAGAGTGCCAAACAAAATATAATTTGTACGTTCATAGAATTTGAGCTGTTTAAATTCAAAAATTATCATATACTCTATGTGAGCACATATGCTTATATACATATGTTTACGTAATACACTTTGATAATTACAAAAATTAATTTTTGCTGACAAGTTATTCCATTCTCTTGTTACGTCACTCACCCAGAAATGTTTAAATTTAAAAATTACCATATACTCTGTGTGAGCACATATGCTTATATACATATGTTTACGTAATACACTTTTTTTGCTGACAAGTTATTTCATTCTCTTGTTACGTCACTCACCCAGTCAATGCGGGGCCGAGGGCAAGAGCTAAGAATGGGTTCTGTACAGGAACCACTATAGTTACAATCACTTCCACACCAAGCACATTGGTACTGGCTGCTTCTAGTTAGACACAGGGAACAATCAGCTCGTCCTCCATGACTCCCCAGTAGGTGGCACTTATACAAGGTTACTACATGGTACAGATAAACAGCTTCTTGTAACAAAAGTATGTACTTTCACATAGTAAACAATAAATATCTATATTTAGATTTATTTACAGCTAGCAGTGGATGATTGGAAATTTTCTTATGTTAGAATACGTACAATGTTTTGACCACTAGTGTGATCACTTTCAAGTACAATACAGAACAACTGAATTGAAATATTACTATTTGGTGAAAAAAATCAAACAATCATCCTCGTTAATATATATACCTGTGTTTAAAGTTGGGAGATTAACATAAATAAATTATACATTTTGCTATGTTACAGCTAAGTTGTTAGAAAACTAAATAATGAGAATGAAATTCCATAGAAACTACTTCTTTGTCTCAAATAAATCACCGCTCCATAAGGTTTAATACACTAGAAGATCCATTTCCAGTTTATCTAATTATAAATAAATTAAAAAAAACGTGTATTCTCGACTTTTTTGTTTCGTATGAAATACATTTATTTTGAACTTTTTTTCTCTTCTTTCTGCTGTTATTAATTATTTCCAAGATAATATTATTGCCAGGCAAGAATGATATGAAAATCTAAAACTTTAAACCATTTTCTTCACATGTGTAATCAGCAATTATAAATTCTCGGTTGATAGTTGAGATTTCCTACCATTTAGTGTTATCTTAAAGTAATATATAAATCTAATATGATACATGTTAGTTTTGGCTGCAGAATAACTTGTATATCACAACAGGCGTATGTACGATCTTACACTGTCATAACAAATGTTAAATCTCACCATTCTTGTCGTATGCCACTACTGACGGGGCCTTTCATTCAACTGATGTTTTTGTATAACCCAGCTGGCCTGATGAGCTCTCGTACTGATTGCTAGGCCTCGTCAGCAGTGTACTATGTACGATCTTACACTGTCATAACAAATGTTAAATCTCACCATTCTTGTCGTATGCCACTACTGACGGGGCCTTTCATTCAACTGATGTTTTGTATAACCCAGCTGGCCTGATGATCTCTAGTACTGATGCTAGGCCTCGTCAGCAGTGGCATACAACAAAAAGTGTAGTTGAAACACTTTGGTACATTTTTCTTATTAAAAATCTGCACTGTACCAATAGAAAATGCTGCAAATTAAATAATGACCCATGAACTAATCATACTCTGTCAGCTACTAAAACAAAATTCACTTACTGTTAGTACTGTCAATAAAAGTATCTTCATTCCACACAACTGTCAGAGTCGCCTGCATCTCTCCGATACCAGTCTGATACTTGTACTAATAAAGCACATGGAAAACACAACATTTTGTTGTGTTTTTTTATAACAAATGCATAAAATTATATAATAATCTTAACCCCAATTTGAAAATAAAATGTCAAGAAATGATTGTTGCAATATTTCTTGGAGCTTTTTCAAACACAGAAATCAGTATCCAGCACAATGTTAAAGTTTTCACGAGCAGAAATTGAAACAAAGTTTATAGACTATTGACAAAGTCTTGTATTAAATTCATTTTCTAAAACTTAATACGTGGATTTTCCTAGATATAACATCACTTTTAAAAAATGGAAAACAAAAATGGATGAAATAAACTATTATTAACTCCTTATCATCCATGGAAGGGATTTTTCCATTACTGTAGCAATGCTTTGACCACAACAAACTAGGCATGAGGCCCTTAAATGGCATACGGGTAAAGATTAGGCCTAGATGCATAAATATATGGGAGGATATGATAAAGGGTTAATAAGCTCGTACACAGTGTAGAATTCTTTCATAACCCTTGTTTCTTGCAGGTTAATGTTCAACATATTCAGAATTCTTGACACCAATTTAATTTGTTATTAAAAAGAAAAGATTCCCCACTACTCCACAAAATATATTTTGTTTTAGTCTTAGTACAAAAATATCCCTTGGTCAACTGACCTGGTCATACGAGCTATATATACCTATTAAATCTGCAAATTAAAAGACAAAAATGGTTAAAGCTGAAAAGATTTCCCACACACATTAGGACTAAATGCAGAAGAAAATCTCACTATTATTCATTAAAACAAAAAATATCATACTATACGTTTGGTAATGGTTTTGTTACTCACCACATTTCTCGCACAAATTACTTTATTATCTCGGACTTGAGCAAAAACCATCTCTTTTGCTCCCTCAATTTCTAGCACACACTGGTAACCATCCTAAGAAAAGTACAAACAGAAACTACTTCAATCAGGTTCGTAACATTTGCTTTGTGAAACCTAAATAAATTACTTTAGTACAGTAAAATTAAACAGAAAGAGTTATCAAATTAATCGCGTGTAACTGACATCATTAGATATGCTAATATTTTTAAGTAAGAAGAAAGATGCGTTTTTTTTTAAGTTCTCCTTATACACTAAATTAGTGTTAGATGTTACAATATGATAAGTAGTATCTAAAACACTACTGTATCTGTCGTATCCCAGCAAATCTGACGTGCCCTGGTAGCGGGCAAAAAGCCCCATTGACATTAGATATGGTGTCACACATTCTTGTTGATTTTCAACCACAAGTTTTTAGAATAAACAACTGATTAATTAAGAGTTCCAAACGAAGGTTTCTTCCATTAGTCAAGCAGTCTTCAATTATTTTTTTAGATTCCAGGAATAAAAAATATTTTTACAAAAGTACTGATCATAATATGAATGGTGGTTGGTCTCACTTATAACATTGCAAGAGTTCATTAGCTAGCCACTAGGGGTCAGAATTTGTATTTATGTCAAAGCTACTAAGGTTATCTACCACCATCCATAATTTTGAACCACTGACCAAAGGGAATGCAGTCAGTCAGCAGCATCCTAACATCCATACTAGGGGACTGACTGTTACTCATATAACACACTCACAGCTTAAAGTGAGGGGAATATTTTGTGGTATCCCATAAATTCGAGCCCAGCTCACAAGTTCTGAAATTCAGAGCTCTACCACATCCCCTATGGATTTGAAAGTTTATTGTAAAAAATAATAATAATAAGAAGAAGAAGAAGAACAACAACAATACTAATAACACTAATAATAACAATAACACTAATAATAACAACAACAATAATAATAACAACAACAACAATACTAATAACACTAATAACAACAACAACAATAATAACACTAACAACAACAATAACAACAATAATAACAACAACAACAACAACAATAATAATAATAATAGATATTAAATTTGATAACTAGTCAAACTTCAAAAGCTGGATGCAATGTTTCACCAGATAAAATGAAGAAAAGTTGATCTACTAACCAGTGGAGTTAGCAAATTTTTCACTTTCACCATAATTTCTTTCTGCACGCCATTAGGAATGAAGATTTCCTCATTCAAGTCGAAGCTTGGGCAGTGATCATGCCCTTTTATTAGGGTGCTGGTGGGATCCTGCATATAGAAACACAAAAATTACAATTATTGTATTTATGATTTCAAGCATGATTTAAATATAAAGATAACCTCAGATGAATTGGCTCTCACATTTTTTTTTATTCATTCAACTCCAATTCTAATACACCAACATTAATAATTAATTGTTGTTGTTGTTTTTCTAACTCACTTTTTCTTAGAAACAATTTTCAAGTAAGGTCTACCAAAGGTTCGACATTTCTTGTCATGGCTGTATTACAAGCAGTTTGTAACTTATACTATGAAATAAGCAGAGGAACCAGGGAGCATTAACCCTCCCCCCCTCATTCCCTACCCCAACCTGTACACCTGGTGGGGACAGGTTAATAATTGTTAATGATTTAAGGCTGCCATATACTATGTATCTGTATTTTATCCAAGATCAGAGGATGAATTGAACCACCGGATGAATTGAACCACCGGATGAATTGAACCACCAGATGAATTGAACCACCAGATGAATTGAACCACCGTATTTTCATATTTGTTTTATAAGCCGGAAATTCATATTTTGAATCACCTATGACAAACAAAACACTGCATTTAAACTATCTTAATACATAAATATTTATACACGTAAACAGTAACTATATATGTAAAAGTTCAAACAGGAAACATCTATTATCCATCCACATAAAAAAAAGAGCCATCTGACAATATGATTCATTAGAATATAAATAAAATTCTTCTTTACATCACATCTGTAAAAAACCTCACCATATAGAAGTTATTTAATCATTTAAACTGTAATAGACGGTTTCATGGTTTTAAAGTACTTTAAAAAATAAAAAGATCATTTCATAATAAGCAAGTTATGTACTGAATCAAACATGAAACCATTTGTACAGAAACAAATTTAGTTGCTATAGAAATAATTATCCAAACTTACACTTTCTCCAACAATCGTTCTTCTCGAACAGAGTGATGCATTATGGGTACACAGGTTCTGATGAACGCACCAACTGCAGGCCCAGGAAGTTGTTACACAAGCTTTACATCTACACCAAGCAAACCAAGTTTATGTTCCTTAAACTTTTAACTTAGATACATCGTCTGGACATATATAAATAATAAATATATGTATATATATTATATATATATATATAGGTGTATATGTATATATGTATATTGTGATTATCTTGTCCTGTAAACTGGAAACTAGGTTGTCTACAATAGCCTTGACTGGCTCAATGAAGGCACTTTGAGTAATCCAGAAATTGTTTATTAAACACATAAAGACAATTAATAAACACTGGACAAATGATATTTGTATGTGAGTGACAAATATAGTCAGGAACCAGTAGATGAAAACATACCGCTTGTAACTAAGTGGTGATAATGTAGCCAAAGCACTACAAAAAAAACTTTTTTAAGTTGGGAGAGAAGTGTTTATACGGCACAGCTCAGCATACATCAGTGTCGCATGTTTACAACATAACATTATGTCCCAAGCCAATCAACAATAAACTCCTAGCTCATCCAATAACATGTGACTCTTACGTTACATCATACACTAGAGGAAGCAGGAAGTTTGTAAGTTATTATTATTAACATAATATGTGTAATGATATGATAATTATATGATAATTATATGTAATATGATAATTTATGTAATGATATGATAATTATATGTAATATGATAATTTGTGTAATGATATGATAATTATATGTAATATGATAACTTATGTAATTGTATGATAATTTATGTAATGATATGAGAATATATGTAACGTTTACATGCCAGCAGATGTCTGCATCTGAAGGAAGAAATAATGATAACTCCTTATACATAAATTAAATTTTATGCAGACTGATCAACAAAGCTGAAATTTCACGTTTATCTTTAGCCCACACTTTCAGCATTATCATTAGGTTCAAAAACAGCTTTACAAACACTAAACTCTCGTGTATCTTACTTTATAAACACACACACTTACCTTCTATGTACGCCACAGTCGTAGAAAGTAAACGGCCGACTGATGAAGTCGGTGTCCGTTTCACTCGACCGAACGGCAAGATTCACTTTCACATGATCTATAACAAACAACAGAAAATTTTGATACATCAGAATCTGTAAAAAAACTCCACAGTTTGTAAAACACTTACTTTTACACAATGATACTATTTCTCTTACTTTCACTAAATCGCTACTGGTTTAAGAAGGAAGAGTAGGGAATTATTCCCTCTAGTGATGCCGAACAGAATCAATCATTAGGCTGCCAATGGATAAGATTTGGTTACTTAGCATCCCAGCAATTTAAAGATATTTAATTTGTTTCAAAAAATTTAAGTAGTATTTATCTTCCAACTGAAAACCTTTGTAGAATGAACATGAAACATTAACTATACATTTGTACTTGTGGTACAACAAACAAGAAACATTAACTGTACGTTTGTAGTTGTGGTACAACAAACAAGGAACATTAACTGTACGTTTGTACTTGTGGTACAACAAACAAGGAACATTAACTATACGTTTGTACTTGTGGTACAACAAACAAGGAACATTAACTGTACGTTTGTACTTGTGGTACAACAAACAAGAAACATTAACTATACGTTTGTACTTGTGGTACAACAAACAAGGAACATTAACTGTACGTTTGTACTTGTGGTACAACAAACAAGAAACATTAACTATACGTTTGTAGTTGTGGTACAACAAAACAAGGAACATTAACTATACGTTTGTACTTGTGGTACAAC
>NW_013668698.1:123761-133887 GCF_000517525.1 Limulus polyphemus
GTAAAGTTTACCAGTGATTAATACTGACATCGACAGTGATGGTTGAAGTCTACACGACCCTAAGTATAGATCAGGGTCTACTACTACTTTAGTTGAAGTCTAAACGTAGTAGACCCCTGATCTATACTAAGGGTCTAAAACAGAACTGTATCAGTGCTTAATTTCTAAATTAGAAAAAAGAACCGGTTCCCAATTGAGGGATGCGGTGATTTGGGAGATAACAATTAAAACGTTAATGCGGCTATTATTTGGTATGGGGGAAGAAAGAGTAATAGTTAACTACGCCAGTCAAATATCAATTCGCAACGTAACCGAAACAGTCCGAAAATTAACTATAACGTTTATGTCTTTAGGTTTAAAGAAAAATTAAGCACTGACTAGCTTACGGATCTGGAGAGAAATTAAGCACTGACTTTACACAGACATTTCTTACGTTTCTAACCAGATATACTTGTGTACTAACTTCTACCAAAAGAGCTTCTAAATTTCTACAAAAATAATTGTAATTAATAATAAACAGTCTTAATTATGAGTAGCAGGCAGACTACAAAATGTTTCTATGACCACTCTGTCCTAGGTCATCAACCGAGTACCCTCGCCGCTGGCGTGTTTTCGACCCTCGAGTATGATAACCCCAAACATAGGACTTCGGACTTGAATGTCAACCTTTAATAATAATAATGACATCTGAATAAAAAGATGGCAAAGTCTAAAGAATGAATATATATCGTTTTGGAGTACCATCTTCAGGCTTCCGTCGCTTGTCCCTGCAAACGCCACCGTGTGTTGACCAATTCTTCTAAACCCTACGGACGTCAAGGTTGTATTGAAGTAGAACACAGCTGCTTGTTGTTGGATGGGTATGGAGCCGTTCAGTTTGATGGTCTCATTACAGAAGTTCAGGATATTACCCGCCTTCTGAAATCACACAAGGGTGAGATAAATGTTAGTCTTAGCTTAGAGTATCTCGACTTATCTGAAATCACTAAAACCTGGCGGTGAGAACAGAACGATGAATTTTAACGGCCACAGTTAAAGACATCCTATTACATTTTACTGAGTTTTGAAAGTCAACACTTGGGGTTATTACTTGGGTTGGGTCGGAGAGGAGTAATTTAGCTGAGTCACTAATATCAATTAAACACTATTCCAAATCGGACACTAAGGATCCTTTACGTCATGAACACAAATTCCAGACTTTTCAAAACACAATGAGATATATAAAAATTGGTGTTAAGACTACTCTTGTATAAAACAATAAAAACTGTTTCTAAAGTAGGCTAAGAAGTAGAACAGTTGATATCGAAACTTATCGTAAAGTGTAGTTCTGTAGTTAGTTAATGCATAATTCACCTCGTAATTGTAAAGTAATGATGAATTACTTTCATTACATAAACTTATACGTGATTTCATAAAGTAAATCACTTACGGAACAACACATGGAAACAATACGAATAATTTCATAGAAACATTCTGTTTTCAGATTTAACAAGAAGAAGAAAAAAAAGACTAGCACACTTGATTTTCAACTAAAGTAGTAGTAGACCCTGATCTATACTAAGGTCGTGTAGACTTCAACTAAAGTAGTAGTAGACCCTGATCTATACTAAGGTCGTGTAGACTTCAACTAAAGTAGTAGTAGACCCTGATCTATACTAAGGGTCGTACAGGCTTCAACTAAAGTAGTAGTAGACCCTGATCTATACTAAGGGTCGTGTAGACTTCAACTGAAGTCTTGTATTAGAACATTGGAGTAAATACGGGTCTTAAGACAAACAGCCCGTGTCTTGTATTAGAACATTAAAGTAAGTTTTAAGACAAACGGGACGGGAATTCGAACCCACGACCCTCAGATTGCGAGTCGAGCGCCCTAGCCACCTGGCCATGCCGGGACCGTTTTAAAAAGAACAACTAATCATTGTGGGACCTATAAACCGACGATTTGGACTTACCTTTGCAGTAAAGAGCATCGGACACTGTAAGACCACAAACATCTATTTTCTTTTTTAGACCTCTACCTTTTAAAGAGCAACAATCCCATTATGGGTCTTCCCTTTTATTTAGACTCAATAAAAATCATTTTTTTTTTACCTACCCTCGTTTTAAAGAGCACCAACCACAGTACGGGTTCTTTTTGTTGTTGTTGTTGTTGTTTTTTAACACCATTAAACTCGACTTTGTTTGTTTGGGCCTACCTTTGTTTTAAAGAGCACCAACCACAGTACGGGTTCTTTTTTGTTGTTGTTGTTGTTTTTTAACACCATTAAAATCGACTTTGTTTGTTTGGACCTACCTTCGTTTTAAAGAGCACCAACCACAGTACGGGTTCTTCTTATTTAGACACTCTGCGCAGGTCTTATAGCGTTCACATCTCTGTACATTAACCTTGCTGATCTGGAAAATCAAAATCAGATTCCAACTTAAATGAATATTACCATTTATGGCAGACCATTTTCAATAACTTAAATACAAAATATATAAAGTTTTATTACTTCAGTACATCGATAACCGGATTGTTCTTACTAAAGGTTTAGTTATTAATTTGAACCTGCAATTCACTATAATAGTTATCTCTCACATAAACTTGCGTATTTATACATATAAATTACGCATTTCTACTCTACAATAACCTACGTTTTTCATTTAAATTTTACATCACTTGCCCAAGTTTTTTCATCGTTCTGCTAATATTGCTAAAAGCTACCGACGCAAGGCTGAAAAAAAAAGATGATATTATTTTAAGGAATCATGGGATACATCTCGAACTATTTCCTTGCGGCTTTTGAGGGGAGCGATTAGTGTGCGTCCGTTACGTAGGAAAGCGTAAAGTATAATGCAGAATAGGGGTCGTTGAATAATTTCTCAGTATACACTCCACCACTGAACGAAGCCTAATCTTAATCCCCAAAACCGGCATAACTCGGTAACGTGGTTCACTTTTTTCAAAAAAAAAAAAATACATTTCTCAATTGTTTAATCACTTCAGTTGGCGTGTCTCTGTGATTTTAATATAAACGTTCGTGAAATTAAAAGTTTAATCTGGAGAGTAAAGTATGTATTTCCTTTTAAATTTATTAACAACTAACATCTCTCCAGTATGCGCTGCAATTTGTGAAAAAGAATAAAATATTCCTGTTACAGACTGATTTTTTTTTTAAAAAAAGAAAAGAAACCAAAACCAACAATGAAATCTTAAACTTGTGTGTGCATATAGTTAGTCAAACCATTACGTCATAATTAACAGTAACGACTTATCAAGCACAAACTGACACGAAAATATGAACGTTTTATTCCTTGTGTTCGCTTATTAATTTGAAAACGAGGAGCAGGTGAATTATAATTATATACTGATTATATATGTAAATATAGGACCACAAACCTTGTACGGAGATGATACATAAAGAAAACCGCCAGTTGGGTCAAAATGTAATCCAGGGATGATGGGATGACCTTCATCCACAATAACTTCGTCAAACTCTTCGGCTCTTGTGGTGCTGCTGATAAATAGCTGTAAAACAGTGGTTCGTTATTACACAGTAACGCAGTGGATCGTTATTACACAGTAAAACGCAGTGGTTCGTTATTACACAGTAAAACAGTGGTTCGTTATTACACAGTAACGCATTGGTTCGTTATTACACAGTAACGCAGTGGTTCGTTATTACACAGTAACGCAGTGGTTCGTTATTACACAGTAACAGTGGTTCGTTATTACACAGTAACGCAGTGGATCGTTATTACACAGTAACGCAGTGGATCGTTATTACACAGTAACGCAGTGGATCGTTATTACACAGTAATGCAGTGGATCGTTATTACACAGTAACGCAGTGGATCGTTATTACACAGTAACGCAGTGGTTCGTTATTACACAGTAACTATCGTCTCCTTCATACCAGCTTGGACTTTGTCCACTTGCTTGTAATATAATACTGGACATTTGAGAACTGGCAGCGTTAGTAAATGAAAAGATGTAGGTAATATTTGTAAGGCCACATATGAAGAGGTCAAAAAGTGGTCAGTCAAAGGAGGAGTAATTACACTAAACTGCTTCAAAAGGAAACGATCAAAGATTCGAATTAAACTGGTTTCTTTATTCAATTTCGCACAAAGCTGCACGAGAGTTATTTGTACTATAGCCGTCTCTAATTTTGAAGTGATGGACGAGAGGGAAGGCAGTTAGTCAACACCACACACCGCCAACTCTTGAGCTATTATTTGTCAACGTATAGGGAGACTGACTTTCACATGATAACGCCCCCGAGGATGAAAGGGCGAGCGTGTTTGGTGACGGAATACTTTTGATCTTAACCAATAATTAGTGGTATCAAACCTTATACATCAACAAGTGGGATTCTTTATACTTAGGAAGCCCCACTCTTCTGAAAATCGATCACTATACGGAAACAGACAATTTCTTGTATTAGAACATTGGAGTAAATACGGGTCTTAAGACAAACAGCCATGTCTTGTATTAGAACATTAAAGTAAGTTTTAAGACAAACAGCCCGTGTCTTCCCGATTCCTATTGTTGGTTACTTTTTCTTCTAAATTAACGTGATTGTACTCAGCATTTTATTTTCACGTCAAAACCGGGCGCATTAAAAACCGATCTAGCTATTCTATGCCCCCCCCCCCTACAAAAAAAAACAAACAAACGCTTTTTGGTAAATCTACGTTTTATGGATTTGCGCAAAGCTACACGAGGGCTATCTGCGCTAGCCGTCCCTAATTTAGCAGTGTAAGACTAGAGGGAAGGCAGCTAGTCATCACCACCCACCGCCAACTCTTGGGCTACTCTTTTACCAGCGAATAGTGGAATTGACCGTCACATTATAACGCCCCCACGGCTGAAAGGGCGAGCATGTTTGGCATTTTTCTTTGAATGCGTTTTGTGTTATTTTTGGGGGGTATATTTGTGCTCTGCCCACCGCGGGTGTCTCAACAAGGTTTTTACTGTGTTACAAGATCTCAGATTTAAACGCTGAATATCCGGGGAGTCTCTGAATCTCTTGGAGATGTACTCCGAATACCTTCTAAGTCACAACGACAGTTGTTTGTCTCATAATTCTGGGAAAACTACACAACGGCTAACTTCTGATAGTTATCCCTAGTTTTGAACATAAGACTAAAGAGAAGGCTGATAGTCAACAACACTTACCGCCAACTTTTGAGCTCCTCTCGTGTGATCGAAAAGTGGAAGTGCAGAGCGCGATTCTCCGGCAATGGGTCGTGAATCCTTGGATTCACAGTCTGAACCCACTAGGCCACGCCCAGCCCCCCACAACGAAAAACGAAAGCAGTTATACATTAGAATATCCTGCTAATATTAAGATAAGATATTCATTAATAAAACTTACCACTGAAGAACTGGCATATGGAATTTGATTTGGTCGAACAGACTGGAAATCGATACATTGTTTTGTTTCTAATGATAACCACCTGGGGGTGCTGTGTTCTGTAAAGGACCACGTGCTATTCTGACAGGCTTCTTTAACGGTGCATCTATTGAGAAAGGAATACAATGAATGAACAAATAAAATCGTTTCATAATAACAGTAACAACTTTGTGGTATAACACGGATTCGAACTCGGTTCGCCAGCTCCGAAAGTCAGAGCTCTACCAACACATGTCCCGTGAGTTAAGTAAATCTTACGAATGTTTATAGTTAAGGATGTAGGCTTAAAACGCTAGAATTCAAAGTACTTTAACTCTACAGCTTTTGTATTTCTGATCTAAATTATTAATAATAACGAATTATGGGTACTGTAACTAAAACGTTTCGAACTAAAAATAATGACAAAAATGAACAAGACGGTGAAATCACTCCAAATTCTATAGGGAAATAGATAATAATTGATGAGTCAAATACTTTATGTTTTCGAAAACCATTATATTTTAAGATATTAGAGTTCATAGTTCAAACTTGAGTTTACGGGTCAAAAAAAGAACAAAATTAAAGTATCGAATTAATACTCAAGGAAGATACTGACGCATAGCTGAAACGAAGTATGAGTGAAATATGTTGGTATACTGGATTATTGGCTTTGCTTCTTTAATAAGTTATTCAATGTGAAGCAGGCTCTCTGCTTGTTATTAATATAACACTCTGATTGTTATTAATATAACACACTGATTGTTATTAATATAACACACTGATTGTTATTATATAACACACGGGTAATTGACAACCAAAATACGTAATATTCACATCTCACGAAATGACTAAACGCTCGCGAAATAGTTTTTTTTATGTAATAATTATTTGAGGGCCGTACCGACCGCTGATGACTCGTACGGAAGACTTTGAATACTTAAAAAAATAGAGTAATATTTCTTAATAAGCTAATATTTGTTTTGTCTTTGTAAATATGTTCGTTACTAATACTTAATCACACATTACTGAGATATCAATACGCTGATAATTTCACCAATGTTTGTTTTTAAACAAATGCAAACTTAGAGGATAGGCTTAGTAGATTACAAACTTCTGACACAATAATGTACCTTATTGTAAATGAAAGTTAATTTTAAAGCAAAAAAACAAACAAACATCAACTAAAGCATTTGTACTTTGTTTACGTTTTTACTAACGTTTATTTCGACGAACCTGTACTTCAGATATCGTCTTTGGGAGTAAAAACGTTTTGAAATTATCCAATAAGATTTGTTTTGTTAAACACAGCAGTAGTTCACGGTTTTGCCACTTGAGTAAAACACCACGTCGTATGTTACAAGTTATTTTTCTTCTCCCAATTAGTCCATCTAAGGTTTTTAAGTAAAGCAAGATTTCCAAACGTACTTTCAATTTCAGGTATTTCGATAATAACAAGAGAGTCTTAAGCCTCGTCTTTAAATTATGTATTAAATCTTTACTTGGTCCTGAAGCTGACATGCAAGTACCCCCCCCCCCCCCTTTCGTTCTTTTGGTGCTGAACTGCATAAGCGTGCGATCAGTGCATAACCCCCCTCGGAATGCACTGCATGATTACTCAACTCCCTAGTGTTGCACGAATACACAACAGAAATATATGCCAGCTGCTGTGGGTTTACCACCACACGGTAGATAAACAAAACTCTTGTTGTTCTATGTGAAGCTAACGTGACCTGACCGGCGAATACAGCATATTTTACTCCTACGTTAAATTGTTCAGAACCAGCAATAAAAATGAGACACTTTTATGAAAAGGAAAAAATTCCGTGATATTCAAATAATATGTATACAGATTTTTCATAACGTAAACTAAACAGTTCTGATAAATAATCGGTGAAGAAACGACAATTCGTAACTACATAATTGTTCCCTCCAAGTTTCACTCTGATTATTATTAATATAACACACTGATTGTTATTAATATAACACACTGATTGTTATTAATATAACACTCTGATTGTTATTAATATAACACTCTGCTTGTTATTAATATAACACGTATCATTTCAACTAGTTGTGGGTTTTAAAATAACTTGTAACGTATGACGTGGTGTTTTACAAAGCTATATCATATCAACTAGTTGTGGGTTTTCAAAGAACTTGTAACATACGACGTGGTGTTTTACAAAGCTATATCATATCAACTAGTTGTGGGTTTTTAAAGAACTTGTAACGTATGACGTAGTGTTTCACAAAGCTGTATCATTTCAACTAGTTGTGTGTGGGTTTTAAAATAATTTGCAGGTAAAAAAATAAACTAAACTCTGGAGACAACTTCTCTATTCCAAGACATATTCATCTATGGAGATGACAGAAAATAAGCAAGACATATTCATCCTTGGAGATGACAGAAAATAAGCAAGACATATTCATCCTTGGAGATGACAGATAACAAACAAGACATGTTCATCCTTCGAGATGACAGATAACAAACAAGACATGTTCATCTATGGAGATGACAGATAACAAACAAGACATGTTCATCCTTGGAGATGACAGAAGACAAACAAGACATGTTCATCATTGGAGATGACAGATAACAAACAAGACATATTTATCCTTGGAGATGACAGATAACAAACAAGACATATTCATCCTTGGAGATGACAGATAACATATCTATCCCTGGAGGTGAGAGAGATTTTTATTTTGTTGTTTACCAGAAGTTAATAATAACTACTTATTGAAATAATATTAATCAAAGTGTTTAGAATGACCTAACTGTAATCATATTCCAATAAATAAAAATAACATTACAGCTTTTTTTTAAAAAACCCATCAAGAACTAAATTAAAACTTACAAGACATTGTGGGTATTTTATAAGAAATTCAATGTGCAATGTGTTTGGATAAAAAACAAACAAACAATCTTACCTTCTCCTACTGGAATGATTGGCCGACTTGTGAAAAGTGGCGTTTGGCAAGTTAGGCCATGCTGGGTTACACGAGCTGGAATAGGTCCACTATCACCAAATACACACAAATAGGTGGCGCCATAAGGCAGCTGAGGTAACTGATTGATTATCAGTTCCACCTGATAAGAAAAATGTGTTACAATATAACAGGGTTTTTTTTGTTCTTGTTTTGTTTTTTCTGAAGCCTTTTAGAAAAAATACATGTTATGAGAAAGATCAAAGTAAAACTTAACAACATCAAATCTTATGTATTTGTTAGTTTCTTTTCTTCACCAAAACGTAAATTTAAGTGAAGAAACGGTGGCGTCATCTATTCTTTGATTCGGTAAGTTTTGTTGTTTTAAATATCTTTGTATGATGATTAAAACAAAAAAAGGAAAATATCAACGTTCCCAATTTTATCCAGTTTCTTGCTTGAGTTAACTTCTAAAACTTATAGATATCACATGCAAACATATACCTAACCTTTAAAACACAACTAAGCCTTTTCACTTCTAACAGACACGTCAACTTGTCCAAGCTAAACTACTATAAAAAACACTTAAGAAATAACTAAACTGTAAATCATAAAGTACGTTTATTTATGAAAATTTATATATTTGTCCCCAATTTTTCTACAGGCTGTCAAAGAAAATAGCATAATTCCATAAACGATGTTTAATGGATAAAAAGCCTTCAGAATATTACTTGGTAACTTCCGATGCGAAGCAGATATTCTCTGAAGTACAGTATAAAACAAATAGATGTTTAGGCTTACGCTTTAAAAAAAACAACAGTAATTATAAAAAAAATAACATTAATTAAGTGCAGGTGTTAACAGCTTACATTCAGCATTAACCATATTCGTGTTTTCAATTCGAAAGTTTGTTATTTCAGACTGTACAGTTCGTATATTAAAGGTCTGACTCGAACGAACGCGTCGAATGGGGTCAATCGATGTACGCTTTAAAACGTGACAAGATTTATCACCTGGTCTGGAAATATGGCTGATAAAGATTTACACTCAAACACATGTTAAACTGACAGATAACAAGCAAGACATGTTCATCCTTGGAGATGACAGATAACAAACAAGACATGTTCATCTATGGAGATGACAGATAACAAGCAAGACATGTTCATCCTTGGAGATGACAGATAACAAACAAGACATGTTCATCCTTGGAGATGACAGATAACAAAGTACGTTTGTAGTTGTGGTACAACAAACAAGAAACATTAACTATACGTTTGTACTTGTGGTACAACAAACAAGGAACATTAACTATACGTTTGTACTTGTGGTACAACAAACAAGGAACATTAACTATACGTTTGTACTTGTGGTATAACAAAAAAGAAACATTAACTATATGTTTGTACTTGTGGTACAACAAACAAGAAACATTAACTATACGTTTGTATTCACTAAAAGTACATTACTTATGATTCTCAAAAGTTTATGTGAGCAGAATCCACATCTAGAGCTTAGTATTTATAATAATATGACTATTTTTAGTGACAGATAACAAACAAGACATGTTCATCCTTGGAGATGACAGATAACAAGCAAGACATATTCATCCTTGGAGATAACAGATAACAAGCAAGACATATTCATCCTTGGAGATGACAGATAACAAGCAAGACATATTCATCCTTGGAGATGACAGATAACAAGCAAGACATATTCATCCTTGGAGATGACAGATAACAAGCAAGACATATTCATCCTTGGAGATGACAGATAACAAACAAGACATGTTCATCCTTGGAGAAAGTTAATGTTCCTTGTTT
>NW_013668698.1:134887-140936 GCF_000517525.1 Limulus polyphemus
TATGGGTTGTGTAGACTTCAACTGAAGTCGTAGTAGACTCTGATCTATACTAAGGGTCGTGTAGACTTCAACTAAAGCAATTGTAGACCCTGATCTATACTAAGGGTCGTGTAGACTTCAACTAAAGTAGTAGTAGACCCTCTGATCTATACTTAGGGTCGTGTAGACTTCAACCATCACTGTCGATGTCAGTATTAATCACTGGTAAACTTTACCAAAGATAGTTCGAAATGTGTGTTAAAAATAGAATTATCAAAACTAAAGAATAATGTATACAACAATACATCAACCACACAATATTTATTACATACGGTGCCGAGGAGGCCTTTCGCTAAGTACCACGGCTCTTCAGACCGGCTGGGATACGATGATATGGTATTGGTTGAGACGCTATTGAAATTAGCAAACTGATTAACTCTTTCGGTATGAACTAGATGGCGCAGTGTAATTTTTTGTTATTTACGTCACTAGACACCGGAATTAGGGTAAGGAGTTTTTTAACACTATTATTCACAGCGGAAAGAGGAATAAAGGACGAATCATAATATTTTCTACTGAATTTAATTGTCAACTACAGCTTCCAAGACATTGTAATATGAAGGACGGAACTATGAAACATGATTTTTTCGTTTCAAAATAAGAGGCCAAAGGTCAAAGTTTTACAGTTGTAGTTTAGTTATTACATTACTTGGTAAAGCCAATGAACTGCAAAAGTCAACAACTAATTTAAAAAAAGTCACTTGCCATCCGGTAATGGTAAAATCGTGACAGTCACTTGTCATACGGTAGTGGTAAATCGTGACAGTCACTTGCCATCCGGTAGTGGTAAATCGTGACAGTCACTTGCCGTCCGGTAGTGGTAAATCGTGACAGTCACTTGCCATCCAGTAATGGTAAATCGTGACAGTCACTTGCCATCCGGTAATGGTAAAATCGTGAGAGTCACTTGCCACCCGGTAATAGTTTTAGAATTCTCCAAAGATGAACGATACCCTACCTATTTGTAACATACCACCCAGAATTAGGGCCTGGAAAGGGAGGGAGGGACAAAGAAATGCTAATCTAACAAGTTGGAAGGGAGGGGGAACGTGCCTATGCCACCCAGAAGAAAAGGTATTGAACTTACAGATTTCACACGCAGAGGTGACAGCAGTAATGTGACGACAAGTGTCGTTTATTTAGTTCGTGACAAAGACACGATCGGACTACTTGTCAGGTAGCATTTAGATATTTAGGTATTTAGATATTTAGGTATTTAGATATTTAGGTAAGAATTTAGATATTTCAGTTGTTGTTTTGTCTTTTCCAAATTCTGAAAGCGTCTCATCACCCAGCCTGTAGGAGCGAGATAGCAAATTGGCACTTTAGGCAGACTTACAGAAACGGTGTTACTATGGCGACCTCCTCCCTTCATCTTCATCTTTGAAATTTGAAATTAGATATTACATAGGTGGAAGTTTGAAATTAGATATTACATAGGTGGAAGTTTGAAATTGGATATTACATAGGTGGAAGTTTGAAATTGGATATTACATAAGAGGAAGTTTGAAACTGGATATTACATAAGAGGAAGTTTGCAATTGGATATTACATAGGTGGAAGTTTGATATTGGGTATCACATAGGTGGAAGTTTGAAATTGGATATTACATAGGTGGAAGTTTGAAATTGGATATTACATAGGTGGAAGTTTGAAATTAGATATTACATAAGAGGAAGTTTGTTCCGGTACCACTGTAAGTTATCTTTATAGCAACTGGTATACAATATCAAAATAGCTAGAAGCCATTCCTCGCTCCAGTGTCCAGGCAATATCGTATGGTCATTCCCGATACTATCAAAACTTCCTGTTTTTTTTTAGACACTTTCTTCTACTATGAGACTACCTTTACACAATTTTCGGGCAGTGGACACTCCTGGGTTTAACGACTATTCTCCTGAAGAGACGTTCATTGAACCTTCTGCAAACAAAAAGAACGGTAAAGTTATGAATACTTTTTTTTTGCAAGCTGGACAGTAAGTTGGTGGTATGCAAAGAGCACGGTCACTGCTACTCGATGTGACACGGTTCTCGACCAAGGCTGTCTACATCAAAGGCAGCGGTTTCATGTACAGTGGGACTCCTCCTCCTTCAGTCAGACTAAGTAAACTATGGCTTGAAGGTCAGTGTATTACCCCCCCTGGTCAATGAACCCCACAGAGCATGTGTGGTCAGTGTATTACCCCCCCCGGTCAATGAACCCTACAGAGCATGTGTGGTCAGTGTATTACCCCCCCCATGGTCAATGAACCCTACAGAGCATGTGTGGTCTTTACTCGATCTTTCCCTACAAAAGCGTGCCAAATAACCAACAGCAAGAGATATCCTTTTTTTTTTCTTCAAGTTCTTTGTTACGAGCGTGTGTATGTGTGTGAGGGGGGTGGGACTTCCACTTCCGCAGGCCCAGACTTCCGAGCTTATAACTACAATGACTAACCGCGTTTCTTCCTTAAATATTAGAAAGGGCAGATCCACGAAATACTAATGTATATTTTGTTTCGTGTTTGTCTATTTAACGAAACGATTTTTTTTTTCCTGAAATATGTGTGTTTTCTTATTGGTAGGTTGTGTATGTCAAGATAATGGCCAAATGTTTTTATATTTATCAACTATTTCCAAATTATCAGTATCATTTGAAAATAAAATAAACATCAGACAGTAGGTTGTATCGTTGTGTGTGCGTGTGTGTCCCCGAAAGTGTTATGTTTCAAAAGTAAATAAAAACAAAATGAAACAAACCACTGTTTCCAGAGAGTGTTCTTGTGGTACATTGTAAATACATTAGCAGATATACTTCCGCAGGGTCCCCGAAAGTGTTATGTTTCAAAAGTAAATAAAACCAAAATGAAACAAACCACTGTTTCCAGAGAGTGTTCTTGTGGTATATTGTAAATACATTAGCAGATATACTTCCGCAGGGTCCCCGAAAGTGTTATGTTTCAAGAGTAAATAAAACCAAAATTAACAGTAATATATATATATATATATTTGTTTCTTACTTGTTAAGTTCATATGTCATTCTGTGTTGTTGCTTACAGAGTGCATAATTTTTCTCGTGTTTCTTGACATGTGCACATTCTAATGACGTCACGACAGTACAAATTGTGACTTAATTTTCGTGTCTACTTACTGACTGACAGAAAACCCACTACTTTATAATGGTGCGAGTGGTTAAAAGAGGTGACCCCCTCAAGGCGGCCTTAGGCCCCCTTTCGTGGAAATTATAAAATTATCTTTAGGATATTTACTTCCAGTGTTTATTTCTATTAAAGTAAACAGTAACTGTTTTCACATTCTTAAAACCAAAGAATTTTGAAAAAAAAAAAAAGATTTTTAAACTACGAAAATATAGTGGATAGAATAGAACCTTATTATCCAGTTTCTTTATAGTTTTGACAACAAATCACAGAACAAGTGACTTTCTACACCGTGTCATAACTTTGGTTTGCTTAAGTTGAATATGAAACGTGCCTTAAAGAGTGAAGACAGATTTTTGCTTTGACCAGGATAAAATATATGCTTTAATATATTTTTTTTTCAATAGGAAAATAAAAGCCGCGGATATATTTTGTTTGTTTTGAATTTCGCGCAAAGCTACACGAGGGCTATCTGCGCCGTCCCTAATTTAGCAGTGATAGACTAGAGGTAATACAGCTAGTCAACACCACCAATCGCCAACTGTTGGCCTACCCTTTTACCGACGAACAGTGAGATTAGTCGTCACATTATAACGCCCCTACGGTAGAAAGGACGAGCATGTTTGATAGGACGAGGATTCGAACCCGCAATCCGCAGATTGCGAGTCGAGCGCCCTTACCGTGGATAAGACCACGATCGTCAACTTTCGTTCATGTTAAAGCTTCTCCGCAGTTCAGATTAGTAGGTCAGAATACTTCGGACAAGTTTAGAGTTTACTGCCATTCTGACCAGTGGCAAAAAACCAGGTCAAATTGTATTATTTTTTAATATTACTGTAATGCAAGGAAGTCGGAAGAGAGATCATTTCAAGTGAAAAATATAACATTTACAGTAGGATAAATCTTCCCGAGTAACCATTTCAATTTTATTGCAAGTTTAACTGTTTTAATTAGAAAAAAATGGAACTTACCCCGGGTTCGGGACACTGGTTGATACTACCGGCTATATAGTCCATATTCCTTGTGATCACACTGCTGTTATAACACAAGTGGATGTTCTCTGTAAACCGTTGTTCTACTACAGCCAGTGAGTAGACGCACAGCGCGGATTTCCGAGAGGGCTTCGAAGTGTGGTCTTTACTAACGGCGAAGACTCCGACAAGGACATCGGATCCTATTCCAGTTCGAAATGCTTGAGCCAGATCAGAACCCGCTGGACCCACAGCCGCATCTTGCAGAACGTTGAAGTCTGTGCCGTCCGGTCCTATGCACTGTAACGACACTTCTGTGTAAGTGTTATATCCTGCGTCGGAAGTGCACACTCTGGACAATCTGGTAATGTAGCCCCACTCCTCGAGCGCCCTCAAGTGAGATTTCCTCTGCACTGTGGCGAAGTAAATAAAACCTCCTGAGTGGAAGCCGTAGATGTAGTTCACCAGGTAATAGTCCCTCAAGTGAAAACTAATATCCACCCTGGCAATGGTGGAAAACGACTTTTCAATGATCCCAAATAGGCGGCCATTGCCCTCTTCAAGGCTTCTACTAGTGATGGCAGGGACCATGTCTCGGTAAGGTCCCAGATGGCTGTTGGTTGTTGCCACATATAGAACCCTGGAAGGATAACCGAAATATTGGGCAGGACCGATAAAGGCGTATGTAGAAGAGTTCTCATCGTTGGCTGCTACTGGAACAGGAACCAGTTCCTCGGCGTTTGCAATGTTCCCGAGCTCGTGACGGCGGCAGGCTCCCTGGTGGACGCTACCACAGACAATCAACTTGTTGGCCCGATTGTCGATGACTAGGACTTTATTGACATTAGTGGTGTTCACCTTCTTCTGGAGGGTGCAATCAGTCGGAGAACATTGAATGCTGTCCTCCACGGGACCCGTTTTGACCTCAGTCTCCAACTTCAGTGAGCCATCAAACTGGTAAAGCCAGTTAGTAGCACCGATGTATACACGTCCAGAGTTCTGGTCCACCACCACGTGAGTGAAGTTTACACTTTTGTTAAATGTCGTGTAAGACACAACAATAGGAAGATCGTGATTCGCGCGAACAGGACATAACAGAGTCACCCATACCAAAGCTAAGCTTTGGCACAAACATACCCATGCGTAACATCTGATCCTACTCATTCGCCAGACTGCGTAACTTCCTCCACGCCGCATCTTAATTCTTTCTCTCTCTCTCTGGTTAAATCATTACAATGGACCAATTGCTGAAGAGCAGTTTCCCATTTTCTCTTGAATTGATTGGTTGAGAGAAGTCGATGTCATCAACGCGTCATCTTCCATTTGTTTTCCTGAAATAATTACGAGACTGAATCGTTATGGTCCACAGATTTACACGTCGAATTTTGCGTGTTTTAACGTATAGAAAACATATTCAATAATTCTGAAAAACAACTTTACACAACAACAACAAAAATGCATATTATGTTACTGTCAACATTCTGCAAAGTTTATCTTGGAGGAAAATTACATAGGGTATGTTTTCAGTTACTTGCTTCAAACGTGAATATAAGGGAATTTACAATCTTTGGTCAATTAAAAACTTATTACCATGGCTTTACTCCATCATTGATCCTAGTATTTCAAAAACAAAAACAAAAACACGATGTGTGTGTGGGGTGGGGGAGAGAAGACACTTGAAAATTTAAGTAATCGCGTGTGATTAACTCTTTGCAAGCATTCAAATGTTTTTTTGTTGTTTTTTTTATTGCTGTTGTTTTTAATTCGAACTTCGTCATCCATATTATATTACTATTATAACGTTTAACAAATGCTTTCTGGGTGATTGTTATGACCCTTCGTACGAGTAACTAATTTTTGTTCTGAAGTATAAAATGCTCAATTGCGAGACCTTGAGGTATC
>NW_013668698.1:141699-145543 GCF_000517525.1 Limulus polyphemus
TAGCTTTGTGCATAACTACGAACATAACTAGAGGTAAGGTAGCTAATCAACGCCACTCACCCTCAACTCTTGGGCTAACAGTGGGATTGACCGAGGCATTATAACGCCCCCTACTGCTGAAAGGTGACGGGGATTCGAACCCGCGACCCACAGATTGTCGTGTACAATATTGTTATTTTCATGTCACCTTATTTAAAACCGCTTGTCCTTAACCTTCCCATTCGGGAACTGTTAAACATGGTGTGGGTTACTACTCCAGTTCTTCATCCAAATCTTCCAGCCAACGTAATTGAATTACTAAATTATAAAAATTGGATGTGTTGTTGTATCCCCATCCATTGTAGTCGTGAAAAGTTTAATATAGAATTATTATTACTATTATTAATACAATTTCTCGGATTTTTTTTTTTAAACGCGAGGTCGCGACGAATGTGGTATTTCTATACAAAGGATTCCGCCAGAAAAAAAAAAAGTTTGGGAACTACCGACTTAGACGGTTACAGACAGGTAAACTGCAGCGTTTGCTAAGAGTTTAATTTCCTTAATATCAGTCTTCCGAAATATACGTTTTTTAATCTCTTGTGTTTCGTTTAGATAATGCACTCCACGGATTCATTCTCCATGCTCCATGCAAGTTTTGTGAAGTTGGTAAGAAAAAAAAAATCTGCATCCCCTGACGTTTATTACTATCAACAAACAACAGTTATATCCATTATCTAAAACTATCCCCCTGACGTTTATTACTATCAACAAACAACAGTTATATCCATTATCTAAAACTATCCCCCTGACGTTTATTACTATCAACAAACAACAGTTATATCCATTATCTAAAACTATCCCCCTGACGTTTATTGCTATCAACAAACAACAGTTATATCCATTATCTAAAACTATCCCCCTGACGTTTATTGCTATCAGTACCATAGTTATATTCCTTATCTAAATGCAGCCTTCTCACGGTTGCTGCTCAGTTTTTGATGGCCACGTGGTTCAAGCTTAGAAACGTAAACCATTACTCATACAGACAATGAAAGCTATTGAGATATAAACAATTCGCTTTAGATTTCTCGGTGAAACAGCTATGTTCATTTCTGAAAAAAAGAAACAATTCGAACGGATTCGGCTTGAATGAAGATAAAGAAGGAAAAGAAAATGGACGTCTTTACTTTTATTCTCTCCACAATAAAACAAAATAAAATATGAAACTGTCCAACGCAAAATGAAATTTAAATGGAGCTACATAAGAGAATAATGGCGTGTAGATGTAAATTCTCAGGTTTTTCCCTTTAAAGGAAGACCACTGAAGTGACTGAACATTAACCTGCTCATGCATGACGGTACCACATGGATTTTTCCAATGTACATTAGTTACGATAACTAGATATTCATTTTATAAGTTAATTCACTTTATTCAATTATGCATGAAAAGGTTAAGAATATTTTCAAAGCCCCTCATTCACGAGCATAAGACCCCCCCCCACCTACAAAAACAACGAAAAATACCCTGCATGAAACTCTAAGGGGGGTATTTCATAATATTTCCCATGATGTCCCAAACGAACAATATTTTGGTTTTTAGCTTTACGCCAGTGCATTAGATATGGCCCCCACCGCGGTGGCTCACAGATAAGATTGTAGACTTATATCGCTAAAATATCGGATTTCTATACCCGTGGTGGGCAGAGCACAGATAGCCCATTGTGTTTAGAAAACAGTCCAACTTAATAGCCAAACAAATCAGTTCAAAGTTTCAAATTATAAGTCTGTTTGTTTGTTTGAAGTTAAGCAAGCACAAAGCTTCACGATGGGCTATCTGTGCTTTGCCCACTGCGGGTATCGAAACCCGGTTTCTAGCGTCGTAAGTCTGCAGACATACCGCCCTGCTACTGGGGGGAGCTAGCAAATTACAATTCCTACCACGTGCATCGAAACCCGGTTTCTAGCGTTGTAAGTCCGCAGACATACTACTGAGTTACTGGGGTGAGGGGGGCTGGCGAAATTACATGTCAGAAGAATTTCAAAATGTCAACACCTCACCATTGGTTGAAACCAGGATTACGAAGCTATCTACAATTATATAAGACGTTTTGATTGGCCAATCATCCAGACTAGACAATTATATAAGACGTTTTGATTGGCCAATCATCCCGTTTCTATATTTACTTTGAAGAAAGCACAATAACATTAGAGTTGATCATTAAAGCAGCTTACGAAACGTAACAAGGCAAATAACTCTCCCTCCATTTGAACCTCGTTTTCTAGTCACGTATGGAGAACAGTAGTGAAACTAAAAATATACACACCGTTACAAGTCTTTGTTTGCACTTATAACCGGCGAACCGCTGGACCGGTTGTCACTAAACCTTGCCCTTAAGCTCCGCGGAAAGCGACATAGGATATTTGACGTTCGGATTGGACCCATTCTTCTGTCTTCCCCGCGCTTCGAACGTGTACCTCAGCTAATATATCAATAAGAATACTACTGCTAATAACAACATAATATTTACCATCACCCGAAGACTGTATGGCTAGCGTTGTGCTACGTATAGTAAATCAACATCAAGCTTGACTAATTCTGTATAGTAACCACGCATGCAGTTTTTAGCTTTTCTTATTAACTACTGTCCTTCAATTCAGCAAACTGTTTCAAAACTGGAACAAAACTAGAATATATATACGTACAATAGGCTTACAGTAGGTATTTCAAGCTTCGCCATTCCCCGCGTCACATCTCTATCGACAACAAAATACGTTTCACTCGCTGCCTTTTTAACCAGTGAGCCTCCCGAGCTCCTGGTTTTTAGGGGCCGCCAGCTGCTCCTTATACACACGCTATACATCAGAAACAGTGCACTATATCCCTAGCGGTGAAGAATCGATATATCCCCCCCCCCTCTTTCACCTTCTTCCTCAAGAGACTAAAATAGCTCCAGGAACACGCTTGTTTACACGAACAATCACATGGCCTTGCCTGTAACGTAAACATTATTTTAGGGCTGTTTTTATGAAGCAACACACTGTCATGTTATTAAATTATCCTCCCTCCTCTTCTTGCTTAGCTGTTAATACCATGAAATATATTATTCTATTTTAAATTTAATGCAAATATTGGTACAGTTGAAAGTTAAACGTAACTATAGAATATATATATATACAATTTTTTTCCACCTCCACAAGGCACAGAGGATAAAACGATCGATAAATAGGCTAGTATAACCCTAAATCGCCAAGCGATTTTTTTAATAATGAGGAACCCGTAATTTATACTGTGGCGTTGTTTCTTTGTTATGAATTTCGCGCAAAGCTACACGAGGGCTATCTGCGCTAGCCGTCCCTAATTTGGCAGTGTAAGACTAGAGGGAAGGTAGCTAGTCATCACCACCCACTGCTAACTCTTGGGCTACTCTTTTACTAACGAGCAATGGAATTGTCCGTCACATTATAACGCCCCCACGACTGAAAAGGCGAGCATGTTTGGTGGAACGGGAATTCGAACCCGCGACCCTCAGATTGCAAGTCAAGCGCCCTAACCACCTGGCAATGCTGGGCCGGAAATGTAAAGGAAATAAGAGTAGACCCTCTCTCTCTTCGGAAATGCATAGCGCCTAATTTGTTGACCCAAGTTTTTCTATGACATACTTGTAGCAGATAACCACAGGGTGAAGGGTCTATCTGTATCACATACTTGTAGGAGATAACCACAGGGTGAAGGGTCTATCTGTATCACATACTTGTAGCAGATAACCACAGGGTGAAGGGTCTATCTGTATCACATACTTGTAGCAGATAAGCACAGGGGGAAGGGTCTAGCTGTATGCCATACTTGTAGCAGATAACCACA
>NW_013668699.1:0-2285 GCF_000517525.1 Limulus polyphemus
AATCATGTAATAAATAAAGGACCTTGAATACAAAAGTAATCCTGTCTCTCTAAACAAGGTTGTACACAATAAGTGCTTTGCGGATCAAGAACAGTTCCTATCATATTATTAATATGATTATTTAGTTTTCTCACGAGAAAACTCCAGCTTCCAATATAAACGACATACAAAACTATGTTCTTCGTTCAGGAACAGTAATAGTATCTCTATCTGTGCAGAAACTAGTATATTGAAGTTCATCAAGAAATAAAGAGGTTGAGTACACCATATTAAAGCCATTTCGAGGTTCGCCACGTCGTTACGGTCCATGTCGCAACGTCAGGTCGTAATCTGTGCGACGACCGTGCATCTTGACAATAATCTTCCAGTGTAGTTTCCATTGCAAAATGTTCAGTCATGTCCAAAACACACACCTCCTCCCTGCTGCTTACAATAATTTATCTACTGTAGGAAGATAACGGTTTTTCAACGCCTATTTCAACAGTCCGATCACACAGAAATTCATAGATGCATCTATGTCCAGCGTTTTGACCAGTATGTCTTCATATGTAATAGCATGAATACCCGTTTCATTTTCCAGCTACTTGAGGTGGTTGAAAGGATATGTTATGGAAGCAATCTGTGTACACTTGATTTGTGTCGCATTTTTCAGGGGGAGATCCTTCTTGGTTATACGTTGCGTACTGCTGTTGCCTGTAAAACTTGAGCGGTTTTTCCCACTGACATTTGAGTTCGTGGATTCTCACCTGTTACAAAACGCCACTCTTTTCTCATCACGACCGATGTACAGCTTGTTGCAGATCTCTTTTTGGATGGCCCTAGTATCCAGAGTTGATCCATATTCTTATATTTTCCAGTGTCATTGAACGAAAGGGATATCTTTATGATCTGAGAGTATGAATACGTTGCGTCAGAAAAGGCTGTTACATATCCTTCCGAAAAGCAATCAATTTTCGGTGGCAACACAGTACTTACGATCGCCAAACAATGTCAAAATGTAATTCTGATACAAAACGATTCACCACGTTTTTATATCGGTTGGGTTGTTACATGACTTACAGATTTGCATATTTAAAATCGTTGTAATATTACGTACCCAACTCTCTATAGTATATATCTCTTATTAATAATGTAATGATATCTCTAAATGGAATTATCTCGCTGACTGGTTGTTCATTGTTGGGTTTTTAGCGCAAAGCTACACAGTTGGGTATCTACACTCTGTCCACCACGGGGAACTGAACCCCCGGAAACTTGCCACTGGCTCACCGGGGTGACTGACTATCTTGGAGATAATAATTTTTCTCTTCAGTTTGAGAAAATCTTTTCCAAGTGTTATATCGAAGTTTTGCTGTCCTCTCTAAAGATTTTTTTTCGCCAAAACTCAATCTAAGATAAATCCATAAGGATCAGAAGATTAATAATGATAAACAGTAGAGCAGCCAAGATGAAAGTCAATAAATGTAACACGTGTAAAAACGAAATAAATACGAACCAATTGCGGGTACAATAAAAACAGATACGCGTTGTTGTATATTTTGTTAATATTTCAACATTTATGTCCCAGAGTGTATACATATATGAATAATAATCTCGATTTAATTATTTTAGAGCTCTACATTTTGTTCATCCACATGTTGTCTAAGTTATAGTGAGGGTTGATTTGCAAGTTACCACTCTCATTACATTTCGGTAATACAGTCACATGCACACATCATATAGCCAGTGGATTCCCGTAACACAATCATATACAAACTTCATACAACTGGCACGTTTTGATAACACACAAGGATGAATATATACACAATACACATTATGTAGACCATTAGAACACCCAATAATGTACACTCATCACGTAACCAGCTAGTTTCAGAATACCCTATGATATACACAATGAGGTATACACATCATATAATCAACAAGTTACAGAATGCACAGTGATATAAACACATCATATAGCCAATAGATGCCAGTAACACAGAGTAATATGAGTACATAACACAAACGGCAGGTTTCCGTAACACAAAATCATATATAGTGTTACATATTAGAATTTCAAATGGTCTGAAATTGAGTTAACTGATAATTCAAATTTAGTAGTTCAATTGTACTTTCGATTTAGTATTTAAATAAATGCCGATATATAGTCAGTTTGTAATATTTACCAACAAGATTGATACCAGTTTTCTTTTTTAACACACATTCGTTTTAATATACATACAACAGTACAATTTACAATACCAATCATTACAAATTGTTATTACAAACAATGATTTATAAACAAA
>NW_013668699.1:3186-16533 GCF_000517525.1 Limulus polyphemus
AAACAAAAGTTTCACAAACTTAAAAACAATATAAAGTAGTCTTTCTTGGGTGGAACTTCCTTGATATCTTATCGAGGGTTTACGATGAACGAATTAATTACGAGTTGATGTAGATACGATTCGCTAGTTTTGTCCTTCACTGATCACACGCCGATTTTTTTTCACCGATGACGTTAGGTAATGTTTTCGTAAAAATACTAATGTCCAATGAGAATCCACTGAAGTTAAATAATTTGTAATATTCGAACTTTGTAAAGGTTCCTGGTCAAATATCTGAAGTTTTCCGATTGGCAAGCGTTATAACAATCACAGTTATAGCTTCCAAAGTTTTATAGCACACTGATTATAGCGAACTATTAATAGATACTCTCTTTTAGCGAGTCTCGTTGGTTATATTTATAGGCGTAGGAAGGTTTTCTAGAAAATTCAGATTACGTAACAATACTGAGACACATTTAAGCGTTTACGTATATACATATATTGTTGATTCTTACTCTCGAGAATATTCTACAACTTTGGAGAATAGGCGGGAATTTCGCAATACATACTTAACAGTATAAACTATGTATGTTTCTAAATATAAATTTAATCTAAACAAACATTGGTATCAAAATAAATATATAATAACAAATTCGTTACAAAAGATACCATATAACGTGTAGGTATCGGTAACACACAATCATATATCCATATAATACAACCGGTAGGTTTAGGTAATACACAATCATATACAGATATAATACAACTGGTAGGTTTAGGTAATACACAATCATATACAGATATAATACAACCGGTAGGTTTCAATAACATAAAATAATATACATACAATATACAACTGGTCAATTTTGAAAATACAATCAAATACATTATACAACCAATAGGTATCGGTAATACACATTCATGTACAAACATTATACAACTGGTAGGCTTGGGTAATACACAATCATATACAGATATAATGCAACCGGAAGGTTTCATTAACATAAAATAATATACAGAGATTATACAATTGGTAAGTTTTGAAAATACAATCAAATGCTTTATACAACCGGTAGGTATCGGTAACATACATTCATATACAAACATAATACAACCGGTAGATTCAGGTAATATACAATCATGCCACAGCCGTTAAACAAACGTAAGATTTCAATAACTCACAATCGTACACAAATATTATAAAACTGTTAGGATTCAGTAAAACACAATCATATACAGACATTCGACAAGAGACAGGTATCTGTAACACACAATGATATAAAGACGTTATAAAACCGGTAGTTTTCTGTAACACACAATCATTTACGACATTACCAAACTGTTAGATTTCGGTTTGCGGTAACACACAAGTACAGATAGACATTACACAAGAGACGGGTATCGGTAACATACAACCAGTAGGTTTCGTTAACAAACAATCGTATACAGATATGATAATACCGGAAGGTTTTATTAATACAAAATCATGTAAAGACATTATACAACCAATAGGTTTTGGCTTATCGCAAAACACGAGTATATATGGACATTATACAACCGGAAAGTTTCGGTTTATGGTAACGCACAAGCACATAGAGACATTGCACATCCAGAAGGTTTCGGTAGCGCACAGTCATATATAAGCAACATATAACCGATAGGTTTTGATAACACACAATCATATACAGAAATTATACAACCGTATAAAGACATTATACAAGCGGTAGACTCCAATAAAACAGTTCTTATGCGGACATCATACAAGTGGCAGGTATCGGTAATACACACTCATATATGGATGTCATACAACTGGTAGATTTCGTTAACGAACCATCGTTTACATATATGATGCTACCAACCAGTTTCGTTAACACACAATCATTTACAGACATCATAAAACCAGAATATTTTGGTAACACAACCACAAACAGACATCATGCAAGCGATTGGTTCTAGTAATAATCATATACAGACATTGTAAAAAATGAAGTTTTCGTAAACACAACCACAAACAGACACTATACAACCGTTATATTGTAATAACACTCAACCATTCGCAGACATAATAAAACCAGAATGTTTCGTAAACACAACCACAAACAGACACTATACTACCGTTATATGTTAATAACACTCAACCATTCGCAGACATAATAAAACCAGAATGTTTCGTAAACACAACCACAAATAGACACTATACTACCGTTATATGTTAATAACACTCAACCATTCGCAGACATAATAAAACCAGAATGTTTCGTAAACACAACCACAAACAGACACTATACAACCGTTATATTGTAATAACACTCAACCATTCGCAGACATAATAAAACCAGAATGTTTCGTAAACACAACCACAAACAGACATTATATAACTTTTCGGTGACACACAATCATATGTAGACAATATACAATCGGTAACACACAATCCCATACAGACAACACACAGCCATCAGGTTTCGGTAACACACAATAGTATACAGACAACATCCGACAGTCAGTTTTAGTAATACTCAATTATATACAAACATCATACAGCAGGTAGGTTTTGGCAAAACGCAATCATATACAGATAATATCCGACCAGTAGGTTTTGGTAAGAAGGATTTATATACAGACGCCACACAATGGACAGGTTTCGGTAAAACACAATCATATACAGACGATATAATTATGTTACGGTAACCTATAATCACACAAAGACGTTATATAACATGTGGGTTTCGGTGACACACAATCATATACAGACAACATCCGATGGGTAGGTTTCGGTAACACTCAATTATATACAATGGACAGGTTTCGGTAAAACACAATCATATACATATAACATCCGACCAGTAGGTTTTAGCAACAAAAACTTATATTCAGATATCAAACAACGAGTTGATTCCGATAGCACACAACATACAATAATTATGTTACGGTAACACATAACTGTATGCAAATATCACACGACGGGCATTTTTCGGTAACACGCTACAGACAACATACAACAATTATGTTACGGTATCCTACAATCACATAGAAACGTTATATAACCTATAGGTTTCAGCAACACACAGTCATACATGGACATTATGCAACCGGTAGGTTTCGGTACCACACAGTCATATACACAAACATCCAACGAATAGGTGTTGGTAATAATAAATTATATAGCGACGTCACGCAACAGGTAGGTTTCAATAATACACAATCATGAAAAAACAACATACCACCAGCAGTTTCGGCAGCACACAATGATATATAAACATCATACAACTGGTAGGTTTCAATAATACACAATCATGAAAAAACAACATACCACCAGCAGTTTCGGCAGTGTTGTATGATGTTTATATATCATTGTGTTGGCAGGTTTCGGTAACACTGTTATATATAGACAATACACAACCAATATGTTTTTGTGCACAACGTCATAGAGACAGTATAAAAACTGTAAGTTTCGGTAATACATACTCATTTAAACATATTATACAACCAGTAAGTTCTGATAACACACAATAATGTACAAACATTATAGAACCTGTAGGTTTCGATAATACACAATTATATATATTCGTCGTACTACCAATAGGTTTCAGTACCACAGTTGTGTGCAGATATTATACAACCGGTAGGTTTCTATATCACACAATTATATAGCTACATACATCATACTACCAGTAGGTTTCAGCTCCGCAAGGTCATGTATGGACATTATAGAACTAGTAGCTTCTGATATCACCCAATCATATAAACATATTAGACAAGAGGTACGTTTTGGTAAAACATAATCTTTATACGCTTATACAGTCTGTAGGTTTCGGAAACACACAATCATAAAGAGAAATTATACAACCGGTAGGTTTCTCTAACATTCAATTACGTACAAACATTATAGAACCGGTAGGTTTCGGTAACGCACAATCATACAGAGACATTATATAATTGGTAGGTTTCGGTAACACAAAATCACAATGAGGCATCATACAACCGGGAAGGTTTCGATTACACTCAATAATTTACAGACTATTACAATTCGTAGGTTTCGGTAATACACAATCACATACAGAAATTATACAACTGGTAGGTTTCAGTAAAACAAAATCATGTACGGACATTAGATAACCGGTAGGTTTCTGTTAAATACAATGATATATGCAGAAATAACCTCAACCCAACATCTATTATTTTGTTTTAACATTTATTTGTGAGCAAAATCTGTAATATATTTGCTTTAAACTTTGAGTAGCATTTCGTAAACGTTGAAATAAGTATCGCTTCATTATTTTCGGTGTTTAAGATATAAACAACAGATGTATTTCTCACTTTATATGTTCACCGATATAAGTGTTTTGACAAGCAGAAAAATCCTTCGTGCCCTTCTCAGTAGAACACCAACAACTGAGTGCATTAATTCAGCGTTTGATTCACACACTCGAGGATAGTTACAGTACTTATATTGTGAAAGTTGCTCTGTCGCCTAGAGGCGAAATTTGGACCTTCTCGAAAACGAATGTGGTTATTCTACAGTTCTTCTCTGAGAGATCATGGTTATCCACTTGAACAGAGTCCCTCGCGCCTGTCTACACAGTGTCCACTCGCCACGTGGGCTAAATGACGATAAACTACACTGGTAATCTAGAAAAGGCTGATTCTGGACTTTGACTTATGCTTGTTCCGGTGTTTCCATCAAAGCACATCATCGCGCGTGTGACTGTACGTCTGTGCTGATTTACTGAGAAGACAATTGGCCGGCACCTCTAAAGTCTTCTTCTTCAGACCAGGACGTAAATACGTAATAAACTAAGCTCGTTAGAGGCACGTGCTGGATTTATTTTCAAGGGATAATAGTTACATCAACTGTTTTACTTTTAACTTAATGGCTCGCTCGCTCTTATAAACAGTAGAATACTTTGCAGACAGAGGGATATCACGTACCACTTCCGTCGTGTCCTTGTATCGATCTGTCTGGTTGTCTGTTTAATAACAGAATGAGGATAGTAGACAGACGGATACAGATAAGCAGATACTGACGAGCATTTTTGAGAAGTTTATATTCTGAAAATTAATCGAGGATTAAGGAAGATAAAATGAAATAAAAATAAATATTTATCTGAAAACAAAAAACACGTTTTTCTTGATACAAATCGTACATATTTTTAGATACGAGCAATTTGAAGTATGGGAGAAAAACTAAAACTAAAAAACCTCAGTTAAATTAACAAACCACGAAGTAAAATCAACACTATCTGGAGAGATGCACCATTTGTAGCCAAAATAATGCTTATAATTTCCATAAACTTTATCACAAAAAATAATAAATGAAAAACAAGTAATAATTAAATAAAAACTACTTTTAAGTTCGTGTGATATACTAGTGTTGTTTTGAAATGAGGGCAACACGTGTCGAGAAATGCGTGTTTTGTTTTCAAGGAAAAGCAAACTGATCTATTTTACCTTTCCATCACAAGTGATGTAATGCTGTTCGTTGAACAGTAAGGAAAAACAAATATAATAGTAGTAGTGTTACTTATTCTTCAAAGACCTGTAGTACTATCGGTTATTTGTTGTGAGTAAAAGACAGTTAAAACACTACACATACAAACTGTACTTAATTCACCAACATAGAATTATAACAGGTCTGGTTTTGTTCTATGTGTAAAATTACAATGGTGGAATTCCCTAAAGCCGATCCAACGCGGTGTATCAAATCCAAGAATAGCACTGGATATCACGGATTTTGTTTTCGACAAAATGTTGACTCATATTTAACATGCAGATGAAACTATTTGTTTAGTAGTTATGGAAATGTCGTCTTCAACATATTATAATAGATGGATAAGCTATTAACATATTTCAAAATGAGTTAGAATCCTTTATCAAAAACTCTATTTACTTATAACGTTATAGAAAAAAAAAGATATATACAAATTCATTAAGATTGAAACTACGTCCGAAGTGGATTTTTATTTTCTCCTACATTTTAAGTCGATATCAGTACAAGATTTGTCAAAATGACTTTATTTATATAAATATAATGGAACTATATGTTGTCTGCCTATTTAACTACTTCGCAGGGTGTGGATGGATCTTCACCAAAAAATTGGTATGGAGGTTCATTACGTTCATGTGGGAATACATATACATTTTCAGTTTTGTATTTTGCGGTTGTTATGGGCGTTTTTTACCACTACTTCGCACCCTCTTGATGGATCTTCACTAAGTTTGGTATGAAGGTTTGTTGGGTCCATGCGGAGATACATGCAAATTTGGGGTTTCATATTTTGTGTTTTGCAGTTATTATGGACGTTTTTTACAGTTACATATAAAGGAAGCAACTTTTCCTGTTCTAAGATAACCTTTCATTAATCATGAATTTACATAACTCCTGTCCAGGGGACGGGTACTCCAGCTAGTTAATAATAAGATTAAAACAGTTTAAATTAGATATGGTTAAAAAACATACACTGACACAAGAATCGAACTATATCCCACTTGAGCTGTTTTGATTTTACAATTGATGTTATATCGGGATATCTCCACGTTCTATAACATTACGAATAACTTTATATTTGTTATTCGACTTAAGATCAGAACTATGGCCGTTGACTGTACGAACGTCCCAAAACAACTACTGTAGCCATTAACTCACAGAAATGATATTGATCAAACCCGAAGATGGACTAGTAATCAGTACGTACAGACACTCATGATAAATGTTTCTCACGTGCTAATTTTATTTTCTTCCTGACCTTTATACGTTATTCGAAAGGTGACAATCAAGAATTGAATACCATCTCAATTCGAAATAAAGGAAATGGTAGTTTTAATTGTTTGGATTATAAAATATTAGCATTTTAGGTAAAATATTAATCCAATAAAGCGTTTCTTAGAAGAAGACAACAACAAACGTCCGAAAACTACTGGAAGCTATCTTTGGTGGAGTCTTAATATCCAAATGAAACCGTAATAATAAACGCAGAAAATAAGAGCATTTTACCTTAGTAATACAAATGGTGTAAAGTATTCAAGTAACTTATTATAATTCGAGTCTAAAGTCTGGTATTAGTATAACATTCACATGAAGATCAAAACTTTGTACGGAGGCAAAGATTTTGAAACGACAGAAGCGTATGGGTCATGTTAACATTTGGTAAGTTATTATTCACTATGGAATATCTAAGAGCGAGAGAAAACACCTGTGTATATATTACAAGATAATTCTATAACCTCGTGTATATATTACAGTGGTTTAATTTCATTAAGCAGAAAAAACAGAAAAAAAACGAGCCACATGCAGTGTTTTCTTTCATATGTTATGTATACATTCATGGCGGTAAGTTAATTTTTAAGGCACGGGTTTTACAAAATTTACTGAATTTAAAACTTTTCAAAAGCTTCTTTTTATCAAAGTACAGTAACAGACGTAAATTTGCACACAAACAAAGAAGCTGGAAATTCACGGAATATTCACATTTTTACGAGCTTTACTTATAGTGTTCATAACCTGGTGTTAAAAAACTATGAACTTCATAAACGGCCGTGTCGTGACCAACAGGCTGTCTAAGTCTTATCTGTTCGCCGCAAAACTATGTCGTTTGGCTTTATAAAAAACCTTACTTTGTTATGTCCATCATACATTGTTTCGTGCGCTCCCGTGCTCTCAAACAGCGGCGAACGACTAATTAAAATACCGCTTCTGGGCCAGCGATTCGTTCTCGAGATGGAAAGCCAATGAGCATGCGCAGGGCGGGTCCAGCGCCTCACGAAACGTTTGGCTCCTCGTATCAGTGTACCTCTGTTCTTCAAGGTGAGTAAATCCGTTCACAGCGGGAATGTGTGTGGATACGGCTATGCCATATCTGGTACGTCAGTTCCAAGTTTAACTGTAAGTGAAAGGGCCACTTCTTTTAACCCAGGACAACAAATCTGCTGTGAGCTTAAGATGATATTACATTACACTGCTGTGCTATGAAACATAATAAGTTAGCTGTCTTTATTAACGCTAGAAATTCTTGACAATCGCGACCTGTTTCTTAATTATCAAATCACAACGCGTTCTCGTAGGCAGTCTAGCGACTAGCGGTGACCAGAGAACTCACTCGGACTCGTACTGACAGCGAGCGCACTTTTCTAAGTCAGTCGACGTATGGACGTGGAGTATGTGCGATTTGATCCTCAACTCACATGCTAGGATATCACTATCTTTGTGCTAAAATGTTTGCGATCTTTTTAGTTACTCTTTCCATCCTTCACGTGCTGGACGCGTCCGGGTCGTTTGAATTACAGATTTTAGGAATACAGAACTCTAGGGGTGAACTACTGAACAGAGCTTGCTGTGGGGGTGAGGCGAGAAAAGAAGAGGAGATCTGTCCTAGGGAATGTAACACTTACTTTCGCCTGTGTCTGAAACAGTATCAATCACAGATTACAGCCAAGGGATCGTGTACATTCGGCAGCACGTCTTCACCGGTTGCCGTCGGAAATTCCTTTTCAGTTCACAACGAGCCGGAAAAAGAAGTGGTACTCAAGCTGCCCTTTGAATTTAGATGGACGGTGAGTTTTTACTCTGCAGTTTCGTGTCGTTGTTTTTTAATTTACGAAAATATATTTCTTCCCGCGACTTTAAAATTGTAACATTAAAGGAAACCGCAGTTAGCGGTAATAGTTCATTTATGTCATTCTGATGAATATAATTCAACTTTATTTTTACGGATAGCTAAGAATGGTATTATACATCAATAATATTAACTATACACATGACAAAAACCACTACATACTTGGTGCTGATTTTGCCCTAACATTTATTTGATGGAGTAATTTAACATAAAACGAAAATACACTAATTAATTCTCGCTGTGATTAACAGACAAAACAGAAAAAAACAAAAAAAAAACATAAGTGTTAAATGTTCATGCGGTAAACATAAGAAATAAAGAATGTCACTTGAACGTAAAATAAATTTTCGAAATGACTCTTGAGGTTTTTCTCATAAAACAGTACATTTCCGGTAAACTATATCCGGTCTCAAGAGTAGGAACTTGGAGGAGTGTATCAAGAATTTAGTTATAGTTACCCTTTCACTGCGGTAGCAGTGTTTATTTACTCCCTGTGCGGTTTTTAGTTGTTGTTGTAATTTTTGTCATAATGTTAAAGCGTTTGGTACGTAGTTTCAAAGACACTAAAACAGCTTGTTTATGGTTTCGCGGACTAATTCTTTGTTTTGTGACGTCATATTCATTCATGTTTTACTTTTAGTAGTACTCAAAAATCGCTTGCGTGACAATTTTAGGCCTACTGCTTTCAGTTACATAATTTATCCATGAACACTTTACTGACAGCCAGTATTCACAATATATTTGGGATGTATCTTCTTAGAGCTTTTCTTACATTCACTGCTTTGATTTTTTTAGGGGGGGGGGATATTAGGGAGGGAAACACTTGTACAAGTGGAAGTACAGTAGATCCTGTTTGTTTCCTTGTTGCTGTTGTTCAAGTATAGCATGACTAAATATGGACAGACAGCTGCAGAAGTAAGAGGGTGAAAGTCGGAGAAGCCTTAAGAAAGCCACGTTATCTTGCTGAGGAAGTTCGGTAGCTTTATGACTTTGTATTATTAAAATGTACACATCATATATCAGTAGAATTTACAAAACGTATTACATGCGTAGCCAAGACGGTAGTTAGGGACAGAAGATCAGTACGTGCTGTATATTGTACGGCAGCGAAAGGGTTAAAGCAAGCACTGCTTCGATTCACATGTTGTCGACATATTCAGAATGCACTGCTGTGTTATTGATTACCCAAGTCAGCGTCAAAGTTCTGTCTGGAGCTGAAACTAACTAATGAGAAGTGCCATCAGCTTAACTGTGCAGTTAATATAAAACTGAGAAAAACGTAGTTTGGATTTATAGTCAATGATGGCTAACACGATATCAATTTAGAAATCCCTTTATTGATTAGTTTTTCTCACATTTAAGGCCCTATATATTCAGTATACAATTTCTACGTAGTGAGGTATATTTATAAAACTGGGGTACACTGAGGTACATTTATAAAACTTTAGTCTATTTGTATACGATACTGGCATCACATGCGCTAACGCATAAGACAGATTGGGCATGTGCTCCTCCTCCCCGTTTTTCCGGTTAGTGTACATACACTAATACTAACAACTATATTATGTTGGCTTAGCTTTTCCTTTACCCCCCCCCCCCCACCGTTTTGTTGTTGAGTGTTATGTTGTGAAGACCTCAAAATGTCTTTTCTTAACGTCCTGCAATTTGAGTTTCGTGTTTTAGAATGTTCGGAAACTTTCGCAAGCGTATAACATTTTGTTAAGCCACTCTTTTTTTACGGTTATTGGCTAAAGTTTAACCAGGAAACACACGTTGGTCAAACAGCAGACTTATGTTACTGAATGAGCGTGTTTATACAGGACAAACTTTGGGTGACCTTCACGTTATTTCACAGTCACAACTGCAAACGAGTTTTATTTTATTTATTTATTTTTTGGTATCCACTCTTGTCCCAGTACATGCTTGGTAGAGAGTTACACTTTTGTCTTTGATACTGCGCTGGGAAATAGACAGTGCAATAACAAAACGGCTCCGTCTTCCATTACGCTGGTTAAATTACTTCTGTATTTGTCTGATGTAAATACCGACCTAATTGCTAATATAATGGTAAAATAATACAATGTTTACATATATGAGTCATGAGTTAGCATATTCAACAATGTAATTGCTCAAACATTTAAAAAAAAAAATATATATATATGTATATTATGCCCACTTTATTACTGCTGCTACACAATATTGATGGAAAGTGATACATGCCTACGTGCTCCTGAAAAAGCTCGTGGGAAACAAACCTTTTCAAACGTGGGTTGCTAAGAAACCAGCTGGAGTTGGCTGGTTGCCCAGTGCGATGACACGTTCCGAATCAGCTGTGACCGAAGTCTATGTGACTAACTAGGTGTAGAATTTGTCTTTCTGGTAACTCTCTGGCACTATACTTCCTACTTCCTACGATATTTCAATTGTCCGTTAATGACTTATAAATAAAACCACCATTGTATTGATGAACTGCGTTAGACAAATGTAGTTTCGATAATCTAATAGAATGATGTCGCAATGCAACGAGTTATTTCTGTTTTCGAAATGTCAAATAAAATCAGGTTTATTAAACGTTTCTTCTATAATGATTTATTTAAGTACTTCTAGTGAGTTTGTTATACAAGGTTGACTTCATTAGTTGCCAGGTGACGTGTTCATTCTAATGCGCATATTGGCTTACTTTTGACACAAAAGTCTTACTAATTAGCGTACACTTTCTTATAACGAAAAACACCTGTATTTTATCCAAAATAACTTAAGTGTCAAAGCTTTTTCTAATGCGGTATGAACAGTAAAAGATGATACAGACAAGAAAATCGAACTAGAAGCCACTTGAAGGGTAAAGGGTTTAGAGCGTAGTCCAAATGGAGATGGAGTGTGTTCGAAATCAAGATATGAAAGGGTAGAAGAGTCTTAACCTTATATAGTTAGTTAGTTAGCCCTAATTATCCAGTAGCTCTGCGGGGATGGAAGGTATCGTGGAGGTAGTTGCCTGGGGGTGGGGAGAGGATAACATATAGGGAGGGGAGCGAATAAGCCTGTGGACTGGGGCGGAGGCCACTGGTTGTGATTGATTCAGTGCAACAAGCAGAGAACATGCAGCAGTTACTGTGGCTACCGTCTGTAGTCGGCCGGTGATCATTATTCCGGCCAGTAAGGCCGCCGGCAATGCCCCGTTGCCCCTACCTTTTGCTTGCCGACATGGTAGACTTGAACACTCCTTATTCTAAGCGCATGCTTATCATAGCTAGGCTAGTCAGCTTTCCCACAGAGAAAACCTGCAGACATGTTTGGCGTGGGTTGCCACCATGGCGAGCATGCACTTGTATGAAAGACAAGAACATGTTTGTTTATATCTTATATAAGTTCGTGTCTGTTTTGCCCAAAGATGTTGCGTATTATTCTGGGCAAGTACTGTAATAATATTCGTGTCTCAAAACGTATTAACAAATACAAGTAACTTACGAAAAATAATGCTCAGTGTCAGTTTATTATCATTTGAATGACGTTCAAACTTCTTTCTTATTCCCCACACACAAATCATGACCTCTGCACATTTTACGCGGTACAGCAATATTGAATATTGAAGAGACGTTTATTGAAATGAAAAGAAAAAAACGACTTCGTAACACCCAAATGTCATCTGATGTTTGTCTTCTTAAAGATATGTGGTAGTTCGTATTTTCTATAACCATTTTTCAGACACGTGGGTCGTATGTTTTGTTTCATAACACCGTATTTGGTCGGTTGTCGTAGCGACAAAACCCCGTCGTGATGGCCTCGGACTCAAAGCTGGCTTCACTTTTTTTTTACCTGTTTTAGTTTGACTCACACAAGGCATGTCTCTAGTACGTGTTCTCATTTTGGCACTTGTTTAATGGTAGCCATTGTGTTCGTGGTTATGTATTCACAGAAAGAAGGGGGACTTAAACCCAGTTAAACAGGTAGTCGGGCTTCGTGGTCTTAAGCACTTCACTAGTTCTACACGTAACAGGTTTTGAATGGCATGTACGATTAAATTAGGTCACTTTCATCCGTCTAACTACGAAGGTTGAGCGTAAAAGTAAAACCAAAACTAGAGCAGAAAGGCAAGGTGAAAATAAAATAAAAATGTCACTTAAGTGCTATTTTATTATAAATCGTGATCAAATGCAGGGTGGGAAAAATGCAAACAGAATTACATATTTTCGAGATAAACCATCAACCAAAACGCAATGTTCTGATAGGAACTTGCGCGGATATACGTGTGCTTCGTATTCCCAGTTTACGTATTTCGTTTTTAGAACTAATAATACACACGTCGGTTTAAGTTAGAAATGTAGTCCTATGAATTATATATTTCAGCACAGCCTTAGAGAATATGTAGTTTTGGCTAAACATTAACCCACAAATTAACGGCCTGTTTGTTTACTGGTTATTACCGGTTGGGTCCGCAGTTTGGACCATACTCAGAACTTATATTTGTGCTTCTTTCAACTCTTAATATAAAACAACGAGAACAATAAACCACTCACTTTCCCTGTAAAATAGACGAGACACTTCAGTAATGATTCGTCGAATTAACTACAATATTGGTGGTATTTTTGTGTGTGACTCATGTGTTATTATAAACCACTCACTTTCTCTGTAAAATAGAGAAGACACTTCAGTAATGATTCGTCGAATTAACTACAATATTGGTGGTATTTTTGTGTGTGACTCGTGTGTTATTAGAGACCGTGTAATTGATACTCGTGGTGAATAAATAGTTTATAAAAAT
>NW_013668699.1:17383-40169 GCF_000517525.1 Limulus polyphemus
AAGTAAAAAAAAATTGACAAGTCAAGGAAACGTGATTTCGTTAATTACATAGTTCAGTTATACAACTCATGAGAGGTAAAAGCGTGAAATACGTGAAAAACCGATTAAGAAACTCGTTGTCTCAAGACAACTTGGAGGCATTACTGCTCATGTGTACAGAAAAAGATTTGCTGCAAGGCATAGATTCCGATTCTGTGATAGAATATGTATGTAAAAGAAGCGATCTTCTGAGAAATAAACTGTTTCTGTGAAAATTTTTTCATTTGTAGTTGCTTGATGCAATAAATGTTTTGTTGTTGAATATTCTTTCCTTGTTGGATTTATTATAATTTGTAATCGAATGAATCAATAGAACAACAATAGATTTTTTAAAATCTCATAATTAATTTTAATTCACTTTATCATCGGAATAAAAAGTTTAATAGAAAACCTGTCCAGGGCCACTCTGTGATCCCAGTCCCGGGCCGCTTAGCCATCCCAATCCGCCCCTGAATTCACTACAATATTGGTGGTATTTTTGTGTGTGACTCGTGTGTTATTAGAGACCGTGTAATTGATACTCGTGGTGAATAAATAGTTTATAAAAATGTGTTTGGGAAATCAATGGACTATATGGCCCTCGGGGTCGTGAGCGGGAATTTAAATTTAAACACAAATTCGTATGCATAAGGTTATTGGGGGGCAGGGCCCCTGCTTGTCTTCTTGATGCACGCCCCTAATGGGCTTCATACATAATTCTAGGGTTCAGCTAGTTTAAACACTGACGAATTCAACGAAAAATTAACGTCAACAGGATGTGACCCAGTTCAAACACTTGAAGATTCAGAGTTAACACTGAGGGTATGACGGAATTTAATCACTGCAACATTTAGAGTTAACATTGAGGTTAACAGGGTGTGACTCAACTTAATAACTGCAACATTCAGAGTTAAAACTGAGGTTAACAGGGTGTGACCCAGTTTAATCACTGCAACATTTAGAGTTAACATCTAGGTTAACAGGGTGTGACCCAGTTTAATCACTGCAACATTTAGAGTTAACATCTAGGTTAACAGGGTGTGACCCAGTTTAATCACTGCAACATTTAGAGTTAACACCTAGGTTAACAGGGTGTGACCCAGTTTAATCACTGCAACATTTAGAGTTAACACTGAGGTTAACAGGGTGTGACCCAGTTTAATCACTGCAACATTTAGAGTTAACACCTAGGTTAACAGGGTGTGACCCAGTTTAATCACTGCAACATTTAGAGTTAACACCTAGGTTAACAGGGTGTGACCAGTTTAATCACTGAAACATTTAGAGTTAACACCTAGGTTAACAGGGTGTGATCCACTTTAATCACTGCAACATTTAGAGTTAACACGTAGGTTAACAGGGTGTGACCCAGTTTAATCAATGCAACATTTAGAGTTAACACCTAGGTTATCAGGGTGTGACCCAGTTTAATCACTGCAACATTCATTTGTTTTATTCACCGTACTTCCAACAGGTCTATTTTACCGACAGGAAAAGGCTGATGTATATATTTACAGGTTTCTCCAAGCTCACCTGTAATGAAATCACGTATCTTTAGTGACATGACTTGTTATGATTGAATGTGTAAACTTCATACACCGGGATAGATTCGGTCTCGCGTCAGTTGAGTATGTGATGAATGCGTTGTGTAACTGTGTTACCACTGGAAAGTATAGTTAATTAATTAGTCAGTTTACCACGAAACTCTTATGTACCTTACTGGAAATACTTCTTTAGATTGTAAAGTTGTATTGTTACTTGGTGAAACTTATGAAAGAAGGATTGTAAAGTTGTATTGTTACTTGATGAAATTTATGAAAGAAGGATTGTAAAGTTGTATTGTTACTTGGTGAAACTTATGAAAGAAGGATTGTAAAGTTGTATTGTTACTTGGTGAAACTTATGAAATAATACAAAGTATTGTAATTGCCCAAAACTGGCTTCTGTTTGTTTGAAATTTTTCGGAATTTACTATGTTTGTTTATTTGTTTGGAATTAAGCACAAAGCTACAAAATGGGCTATCTGTGCTCTGCCCACCACGGGTATCGAAACCCGGTTTCTAGCGTTGTAAGCCCGCAGACATACCGCTGTGCCACTGGGGGCTACTATGTTGGAGTTTTGAATAAAAAGCTCGAGCTGAGTTATCCTGAATAGCTAATTAACCTTGATGAATAAAATTCGTGTTTCGTTATAGACGGTTTTTTTTCTTCATCTTCCTAGTTAATCCGTTGGGAATTTTGAAACTGAGATGTGTAAAATAGGAATTTCACACCTGAAATAGTACTTAAACCTTGGTGATGGTTACGACTCTTAACGTGGGTGGGCTAAAACGGGACTAAAAACACACACAGAAAAAAATTTGAACGTGATCTAAACCCCAGAAGTTTTTGTCATCAGATCGAATTTGTCATTTTACGTACAGCATTATTTAAAATAAAATTTGTTTTGGAACTAGCCGTTTTAAAAAATGAAATAATTACTAGTGCAATCAGGGAGGTTGTATACCCTCGATCAGGGAGATTGCATACCCTCGATCAGGGAGGTTGTATACCCTCGATCAGGGAGGTTGCATACCCTCGCCCTGCCGCAAATTTTTGGAATTTTGGTTTCAGTGTCCGCCTGCAATTCGGTCCTAATTCGATCACTTTTTACCCAGTTATTATCTACAAACTGAGAAAATCTCCTATATCTCCATTTTAAAAATGTTTCAAAGTGATCCGGACAAGATTTGGGAAGGACCGTCCTATGGGGAATGACACCCTATTTCCTGTGAAAACTTCACGTAAATCGGTTTGTTATTTTTCGAGATACAGAATCAAATGCAATACTCTCGCCTCTCCCCCTCCTCCGGGAGCGGGGTAAAAATCTTAGTTCAGTGTTCTGGCGTGTATATACTTTCTAACCTTGGGTTAATAAAACACTTATCACGCTCAACCAGCACGTGATCCATCGAAAAATGCTAGATTCTGAGACAAGTGATCCAGCTAAAACTGCTAGACTGAAAAAACACACGTGATCCAAGTAAAGTATCAAGATTTTGATTCTTACACGTTATCCAATTAAAACTGCTAGATTCGGAAACGAAATTAGCATTTACGAATTTGTCATCACATGATTTCCATTCATTTATAAACTTCTTTCCCAAACATAATGTGTTTACGTGTCTAAATATTGAGCCTATAGTTTCTACAAATAGATCATCATCATCATACGCGTTATTTCATTCCGATCTACAAATGCAGTCACGGACTAATTAGTCTGTTTTTAATGAATAAATTACTTTACATTAAACGTGGCCATGAGAAATATGGGAACTTATTATATATTGAATATTTCTGTACGGTTTCAGCAGGTTTTACGAATTTCGTCAGTCAGATCGATATTCAGTCAACGCTCTATCAGCGTGAACTGTTTATACGCGGTCGTCGATTTCAACAACGCCCTCTATAGATTGACAAACTTACAATATTTTTCATTTCCTAAAACCATAAAAATAGTAAAATGCTAATCATTCGCTCTTGCAACGTCATAATCATAATAACTATTTTTGTTTTAACTCTATAGTTTATTTTAAGGAAGTTTCACCATCCTAGTCCCCTCCCCCCATCCCTCGGTGGCTCAGCGGTGAGTTTGAGGACTTATATCGCTAACAATCGGTTTTCAATAACAGCTGTGGGCAGCGCACAGTTAGCCCATTTTGCGCTTCACAGGAAAAAAAGTCATCATTCTGTAAATCGTATTCCGTTTGAACCATTAAGTCGAGTGTTGTGAAAATTCTTTCAACTAAAAGAACAATATTTAACAATTTCTTTGTTTGTTTGTAGTTAAGCATAAAGCTACGCAATGGGCTATCTGTGCTTTGCCCACCACGGGTATCGAAACCAGGTTTCTAGCGTTGTAAGTCCGCAGACATACCGCTATGCCACTGGGGGGACAATATTTAAGAAAGACACACACACACAGACATCTATATATACATACACGAACTTTTGTAGAGATACGTGATTTAAAATAGTACATGGTAAGTACCAAGTGGAGGTACGTGATTTAAAATAGTACATGGTAAGTACCAAGTGGAGGTACGTGATTTAAGATAGTACATGATAAGTACCAAGTGGAGGTACGTGATTTAAGATAGTACATGGTAAGTACCAAAAGTTATTTTACTTTTCAATATATTGTACTTAAATCTATACCTCCGCAAGAGTCTGTACAGAAGCTAGAAATACGTGGAGGTTAAAAACCTCATTCTTTGTTATATTTCTCCGAACGAAAAGAACGAATGAGAGGTGTAGTTTTGCTAAAAAAAAAAAGAAAAAAAGCGCTTAATAAAAGTTGTTTTCATTTCAATACAGATACACTAAAATTATGACAAAATAAATACGAGTGAATTATTTTAACTTTTCAAAATCAGTACGTGTGGTGAAAGCAAGTAAAATTAGCATGGTGCTTAAATTTTCTTCCGTTTAAGATAACAATAAACTCCTTAAAGACTGTATTATTATTATTACCACACTGATAATACTTCGTGAAAGGTAGAATTACAAACTTTGGATGTATTACCTGTTCTCATGTGGTTTTATTATTATTACCACACTGATAACACTTTATGAAAAGTAGAATTACAAACTTTGGATGTATTACCTGTTCTCATGTGGTTTTATTATTATTACCACACTGATAATACTTCGTGAAAGGTAGAATTACAAACTTTGGATGTATTACCTGTTCTCATGTGGTTTTATTATTATTACCACACTGATAATACTTCGTGAAAGGTAGAATTACAAACTTTGGATGTATTAACTGTTCTCATGTGGTTTCCAAGAGTTCTTTTTATTTTGTGTTATAACTTTAATCTCATAGAAATGGGGACTGATGGAGAAGAGTGCCTCTGGTCCATTTTTAGAACTCACCAAATATACCTGATCGGAATGCGTGTGTGCCCCCTCCCCTAGTTTTTTAATGACCACTAGTAGAAATTATTAACTTCGAAACTTTACACCAATTGTCCAAGCTGTTGGTTTCTGGATCTTCATAATACGTACACTATTAATTACGATTAACACGTGTAAGGGTTTGGACATCAGTGAATTGTTAATGATAGTTAATGACCGACCACTAGAAGTGCTTAGCTTCACAGGGTTCTGTGTTACCTGAATAGAGAGGTGATGTGGTAGTATTCGGTGTAATGACAAAGTAGGAGGTCTACCTGGTATTGTATTGTATCATTTTGATAATGATGGCTGTGCTGACCAGGGGGCATCTCATTAATCCAACAGACAGACAGACATGCACTGAGAGAGACCAGTAGATAGAGAGAGAGGGAGACACGAATAATTTGTTAGAGATTGTTGTTGTGACCCCGTTTAGGCGTGATATATTAGGCCTTCGGAATATGCATACATGTGTATATGAGTGATTCTAATCTAGTTTGTTCCCTGAATGACCATGACTTAATTCGTGTGTAGGTTTCTCATGGACAATAAAAGGTAAACCAGCAACACGGGAGTCAAGTTCTCAGACTCTGAAAAGGCTAATAACCATTTATGCCACCACCCATAGCGTTCCACTAGCATCCATGGTCAACAACCCCCCTTTTACCCCCATCTTTGTCGGTTAACTGGTTCTGTAATAGGCGGGAGGTTGTCTAGGGTTAAGAAAGCGTTGTTACTGTTAGTCACGTTATGCATACATAGCCCTTTAAGTATTAACTTTGATGTAATTGTTTATGTATGAGACTACAATTCGGATTTTGTACGAATAAACTAAACAGTCATAGTAATTGTTTGTGCCGTATGTTTTTATACACGTTTTATCCTTGTAGTAAACGTCATCAGTAGTCTTGTAAGGAGCAAATTCTTAACTCTTCCCATCACAAACGGGGAGTAATATACAGATATTTGTGAATGTCTGCATCTCACTCTAGTTGGTATTTGGCATAATTTGGTCGGTGTGATGCAGGGAAGCCACGTGACGGGGTGAACGTCGTATGCAATTAAACATTTATTCCGAGATGAAAATAAAATATTCTTATCTCGGAAAAAAAATGTTTCCTGAAATATGTAGAAAAACAAGTAAAAGAATAAGATATGTATGATCGAGGGAGTCAGTATTATTTTCCATTCCTTGTTCACACTCATTCAAGCAAACTTAATAGCTTAAAATGATGTTGCAATTATTTTGATCAAATGACAAATGCTTCTTTCCTCCCCCCCCCCGACGCCCAGTGGCACAGCGGTATGTCTCCGGACTTACAACGCTAGAAACCGGGTTTCGATACCCGTGGTGGGCAGAGCACAGATATCCCATTGTGTAGCTTTATGCATAACTTCAAACAAACAAACTTTCTCTCCCACTTTTTCCCCCCAAAAATGATGTTCTCGTACAATCATCTGTTGTTAAATTTTGAACTGGTTCTTTGGTAATTTGCTCCCCCCCCCGTCTAATACTAGTTACGCCACTTTATGCTATTATGGGTTGTTTATAATACTAGTTACGCCACTTTATGCTATTATGAGTTGTTTATGGTAACCCCCCCCATGTCTAATACTAGTTACGCCACTTTATGCTATTATGAGATGTTTATGCGTGTTTAAAAATGCCTCGTGGTATTATGAAGAACAACTAACTTTATAAGTAACCCCGTTTGACATTTATTGAATGCATAAAGCTTTCTCTGTTACTTTATATATTTTACAAGTAAACGCTCATTAGTTTAAGATGAAGAAAAGATTCGCAGATTCTTTGCCCGACATTTCGGTTTTACACTTTCAAGGGTTAGACTTGCTGGTAGCCATTTCCTCATTTAGGCTAAAAGTTGTTTATTTGAAAAATGTATAAAATATTCCAGCCAGAGCTAACACGATTATACGTTTAAGTTTTACTGTTCCAAATAAATATAACGTGTAGAAAAACTAATAATTCAACAATTATATTTACTTCTCGTTTCGTTTAAATCCGTATTTTTCATTAGAATTTGATGGGAAACGAGTTGTTTTTGAGTCAGGATAAAGAAGAGATTGATCTTTAATCTAGAATCCTGTCACTAGGGGGACGTTACTATTCGGCCTGTGGTGATTGGCAAGTTAATAACTTCTGATATTCACCCAAAGCTACCTGTTGAACACGCTGTACATTTCAGGTCTTTAATGAAGTTTGTAAAACGTTCGCTCTTCTTGTAAGGCGTCACTTGCGGCTAAAGGCGCTGTTGTTAGCGTTCCTATGGAGCCTTATCTTATTTAAACCAGTCTGGAGGGTGGAGACTATGGTGATTTATATACATTAGGTTTTGAATGTCGTCGGCATGGGCTCCTAAAGACGTTTTGAAGTTGGTATAGCCAACAGAGTTAACTAGCAGGCTTCGAAGGCTGTATGCAAGATAAAAGTTACATAAATAACGAATAAATTAACAGTAGCCACCAATCTTAATAAGTCTAATATAATAGGCATGCATATGATCGAAATCTTAACACACATCAAACAGTTTTATATGTGCGTGTTTGTGTACAAGTGTGACAGTAATACTAACGTAATAAGATGTAGGTGTATGAACATATGTAATTATAAGTGGTGAAAAAAAAGCTAAAAAGTTACTTGCAAATAAAAAATTTTAACGTGCAGGCCTCTTAATATTTGTTTTTCCTGATCGAGAACGTTACTTGTTTCAACAAGAGGCTATTAGCCGAGTAACTTGACATAGTTTGTGTTATAAATTTCCACGAGTACTGTTTGACCGAAACATTGAATACTCAAATATTTTTCCTCTCACTTCATTTATCCAAAACTTTTATCCCAAATTTTCTTCATCTTCTCCTCGAAACATTAACCTCTTAATTCTTTGCCCCATACTTTATTTAAGCGAAACGATTAGCAAATATTTTTTGACCGAAACTTTGAACACAAAAATTACTTATCCTCTTTTGGTTGAAATACTGATCATATAAAATTACCCCATAGAGAAATTTAAACTTTTTTTTTAACACATTTACACATTGAATGATAAGGTACGTATACTTTTTTTTTCACTGTAAGAATGCCCCCAATGGCTCACCAGTAAGCTTGAGGGCTGATAACACTTCAGTCAGGGGTTCGATACCTGTTATGGGCAATATACTGATATCCACAGCAGGTAGTCCAATGTGGCTTTGCTCTTAAACAACCAACCAACTGTAAATTGGAGGTGGGTCTATTCTGTGGGTTTTCGTTACGTAGGTTTTTTATGGTTAAGAAAATAAGTTTTAGATGACAAGCTATCTTATTTTTCTCAGTTAAAAACTCATTCAATAAAAATATGAAATAATTCAACAACGAGTGGCGTAACTCATAGTGGCGTAAATTAGCATTTTTTTTTTGTTGTTGTTTTTGCTACTATAACTTTGGGTTCTATATTAAGAGTGCCAAGTCTTTTGAAATTTGTCTATTTGTTGTTAAGCGTAAAACTACGCAATGATCCATCTGTGCTTTGTCCATCGCGGGTATGGAAACCCGATTTTAACGTTATAAACTCCAAGACTTACCGATAAGCCTACCGGGGGCATCTTGTCAAGAATGATTACACTCAAGTTTTCAATCAAATCCATTACCAGCCTACCGTCATTATACGAAATTTGTGATTGGTTGATGTCCTTCAGCATTATAACTCGTAAACCTATTACAAAATAGAAATGTTGGATTTATTTGGTTGTATTTAAAGTTTTGACTCTGCGTTTTTCAAAACCGCTAATGTACATTTCTAAACTATTTAACATAACTAGACTAATTAAAGAACTGGCTTCATACTATATCCTGACACGACTTAACAGAAAAAAAAGGTTGCTCTTGACCTACTTTTAACCATTTGAATCAGGTACAAGCGAACGTAGAGCAGAGCAAATAAGAACATAAACATTTCTTAACTTATCAATCCGCCATCCATCTCACAGACACACACACAAATGAGCATACTTTACCTATACAGGTGATTTTCATATTAAATAAAATTGGCAGAGCACAGATAGCCCATTGTGTAGCTTCGTGCTTAATTACAAACAAACAAACAAAATTAAATAAAACCTTTCTTTACGTTAAGTTTCTATCTATACGCGAATGATTTAGCCATTTAATTGACAAAAGGTTTTACCATTTCATGTTGCCAAGGCGTGGGTTGATGAAGTTCCAGTATCATTGGCAAAAAATGGCGGTACCCATATTACAGAGGTCACTAATTCATGATAATAACGAATCATCTAAAATAAAGAATCACAAAGTAAGAAACCAACCGCCTAACTCATTGTTTTAGAAGTCATCCCTTTGGAAGGTTTGTTTGGTATAATTGTTAAGCACGAAGCTGCGTAGTGGACTTTCTGTGCTGTTCCAGCTGCATGGATCTAACCCCAAAATTTACCGTTATATGTCCTGAAGCTTACCGTTGAGGCATCGTAGGGGTGGGTATCTTTTAGGAGGAATTAAGGTCGACTTTCCGAAAGCATTTGGAGGGTCTTAAGCTTAGTTTTTAAAAGTATAAAAGAAGTTTTTTTTCGTTTAATGAATATCACGCAAGACTACTCTAGGCCTATCTGTGCTAGCCGTTCCATAATTTTAAAATGATAGACCAGAGGGAAGGCAACTAGTCAATGTCGTTCTTGTCAGACCGAATAGTGGAATTTGACAGCAACCCTTTTAACACATCCAATTACACAAAGTACAGAGTGTGGTGTGTATTTTTGGTGTGGCGGTGACGGGACTCGAACCATTGAACCTGCGCTTTGTTCAACAACTTTAGAAATGATTTAACTTTAACTAAATGATTCACGACCTGAAGTTTGCGGAGATGAGAGCAGAAGAAATTTAGTGACAGTTGAAAGAAATATAAAAATTTCAAGGTGGTATTTACTTTTAACTATGCAGCTGAACTGCAGAAAATAATTGTAAACAAAAACTGATGACGGTAGAATTCATTCCATTCTCATACTTCTCCTATTGGCTATAACAAATATATAAAAAATCGTCGTTAGAAATGCTAAGGTTCCTTATGCCTAATTTATATTTAGTTCTGTCTTGGCCAAGATTGGTAAGTAACGTCACGCTCAACTGAGACATATAAAGAAGGTTGTCGTTGATTGGCTGTTTAATAAATCCACCTACTTCTGTCGACACACTACATGCCCACGCTGTCTTGATCAAAGGAAAGTCACAGCTTTACCCCCTAACCCCCCTCATTCTACGTTTTTCTGTGCCCCCTTTTTTATGAGTAAAAAATGAAGTGAACTAGTCGCATTACTAGGGCTGTCTTTCCAAGGTACTTACACGTTGTACGTATTTCTAAGCATCAAACCCACGGATGAAGACCGTATGGATTATGAAAGGATTTGGCATCAAGAAAATGAGTTATACCTACTTTTAACAGGAAAAATCCAAATGTAAAATTTGCATCGCTCATCTTCCCTCTAATGATGACACATAGAAATCAAACGAGTAAAGTACATGGACATTTTAATTAAACGAACACAGATAAATAATTAATATATAATTATATAATAATTTCTACCGGAATAGCTCGTTCAAATCTACAATAACAATATCAATTTATGATAAATAGCCTCAATTATGAGTAACAGGCAAAAGAAAAAAAAAAAGATTCTATGACCACTTAGTCGCAGGTCATCATTCGAGTACCCTTGATATTAGCGGTGTTTTCGGTCTTTATCCAAAGAACGGGCAACAAAGCTGCTTTTGGATGAACAAAAGAAACAACAACAACAGAAAATAAACAGTCTGCTAAAACATATACACAATTAGCTTTCCTTCGGCCTGGTGGTTAGGGAGCTCGACTCGCACTCCGAGGGTCGCGGGTTCACGTCACACCAAACATGATCATCTTTTTAATCGTGGGGACGTTATAAGGTACAATCAATCCCACTATTCGTTGGTAAAAGAGTAGCCCAAGAGTTGGTGTTGATTAGCTGCTTTCCCTCTAGTCTAAATTGGGACGACTAGCGTAGATAGCCTCGTTTAGCATTGCGCGAAATTCAAAACAAACCTTTTCGAGAAAAAATTGCATAAAAATAAGCCCACCACAAAACGAATGCTTTTAATTTTGACTTAAAGAACCAAACAAGATGGAGGAATAAGACTTTATAAGTTAGTACAGTTTTTACATATAAACCTAAATATTTACCCGTAGGTAAAATCAATGTAGCAGAAGAATCGTGAAATAAAGAACGATAATAAGTATAAAAATATTTCTCAAATTATTAATAAAAATACAAATCTAAAAACATCATTTGTTTGTGTAATCTTATTATAACAGCACAAATATACCTTTAAAGCTCTGGTTTGTTAATTTTTATTGAAGCTTTTGTTAATCCTCAAATTATCGACTTGTTTATATACCGTTCACTGCCACTGTATGATCTAGTATTGAGTAATTTTATGTGGTTGTTTTTGCCTGTTACAACACTCAATGATTAAAAAGATCTGGCTGAAATCACTCCCGTGTTTTAAATAAAAAACCTTCAGTAATTTTATGTTTTTTTGCCTGTTACAGCATCCAATGATAAAAAAGATCTGATTGAAATATGTTTTATATAAAACCCTCAGTAATTTTATATTTGTTTGCCTGTTACAGCATTCAATGATTAAAAAGATCTGGTTAAAATCATGTGTTTTGCATAAAACCCTCAGTAATTCTATGTTTTTGTTGTTGTTTTTTTGCCTGTTACAACACTCAATGATTAAAAAGATGTGGTTGAAATCAGTCCTGTGTTTTATATAAAACCCTCAGCAGTAATGTGTGGGAGTAACTGCGATATTGATGTCATTTTTCGTTTTTATGTTATTAGGGACCGTATAACTAATAAAATTATCAACCCACAAACCGTATGGTGCATAAGATAGTTTATAAAAACGTGTCTTAAAAACATATTAGTATCCATATGTAAGTCAAGGGTTAAATATTTTACTGCTATACATTTTCGTAACAAACGTAAAACAGCTTAACGAACAAACAATGTGAGTGGAATAAATTACCGTAACCGATACCATGTGGCTGATTCTTTTTTTCATTGTCCTATTCATTACGTTTCGGAAAACACTCTAAAGAATTAAAAACATTTCTGTTGCTTACTATAAAAATTGTATTAATCCGTCACATATTTGTCATAAAGTCCAATACTCCCCCCACCATTTGTTCAATCTCAGTTTACTGCATATATTTTTTTACACACTCCCTTGTGTAATATCTCACAGCTTGGGAAAATTTTAATATAGATTTTTTTAATATATAGTAAACCAAAAAGTCAGCTCATTTGGCTATAACAGGCACTTATACAATAGATTATTTATACGTACAGTATAGAAAAACACCGTACTATTTTCCTAGTCTCATTTCACTGCAGATACGACGTACATATGTCCCCTTGTAATACCCCACAGTTTGTGGTAGTTTTACTGTAGCTTAATATTTATTTATTTACGTATTTATTTATACACACACACGGATATATATATATTGGGCGTTTAGACAATTATAGTAATAAACAGGGAAAATGTTTTAAATTCATTACAATTATTTTTTAATGTATCAGCTTGTAATTATTCTAGTTTATAACTATGACAATGACAGAAATTACGACATAGTAGCGTCATCGACTGGTTTTATAACAAATTTCAACTTTAATTTCATTCATAGTTTGTTTATTCGCTGTCTTCAAGTGGTGTTGTAAGTCTCTTGAAGTGGAGACTTCCACTGCCTGAAATAAGAAACTATATTAAATTGTATCTGATTGTTTGACCACAGTAATTTTTTTGTCTTATTGGTAACCAGTGCTGTGTTTATATAGTAGCATCGGTAGATTATTTTTTTTAAGCCGATTAATAGTTCACAACTTTCAAAACTGTATTAATACATCACTATTAAAATAAATCTTGAATCAGATAATTGAATATTAAACTAAATTCTGAACGTAATTTTTCAAGTTCTATAATTGGGACTTCGTTCATCGCAGCATTTCGCTTGTGCTGCCCTCTGTGATCATTTGCAACATTAAAAGAAATGAACAGCTACGGCCTGCAATTCTTGCCGCTCGGCGGGCGATCTCTCGAGTCAAAGCTCGAGGGAAGGCACGTGTTGACCTTTGCTTTCACGGTCATGTCGTGGTACTTACCGCTATTTCCTGGATAAACTTTAGGACGGGAAGAATGTTAAAAGTTCGTGGCCTTACCTTTTACCTTTCATTGAAGAATACGGCCTCATTTTTAAGGTCTGAGTGGCTTTGTTTTTAAATGTTTTTCGTTTGAATTTGTTAGTTTGTGAAAACACGACATTTAAGCTATATACACAACAAAGATGAAACACGCTCATGACTAATTTTACATTGTACTAGCAACTATGTTGTACACGGTAAAGTAAAAATAATACAATACATCCAAATTGGATTATAAATATTTGCACATGATAAAAAATTCCTTCTGTTATTGTGTTATGCAGAAAAGAAATCATACGTATATTGCAATTATACAAATTATGGTATGTCTTACGGTGTTTATTTAATATTTCAAAACATTTTGTTACAAACATGACACCCATATTTCATATGTGATGACATTGAAGTCAAAACTCTCATAAAAATTACGACATAGATAATATATGTAAAAATTCTTTTTACGTCACTTGTAAAGGTAAAAAACGAAGTCAAGCAAGGGACTGTTCTGCTGACATGGTGGGATATATGTTCTTTACCTCTCTCCCCCTTGTGGTTAGTTATTTAAAGAAACATGAAATGAAACTATTCAATAATAAATATTTTAAATCGCTACAGTAGAGCTTAAGGTAATTCAAACTGGAAAAGGGTAAGCTGGCTTGCCATATGGAGGTTAACAAGACAAATATTGACTACTTCAAAAATTTGCTCTTCGTTGTCTGCCTAAGCACTAGTAATCAAATTCTAAATAATGATTGATGAAGTTTTACACATCCATCCCTTAGTACTTTAAGATGCGCCTCCGTTTTCTTTTTTTCTTGCGAAAAATGTTGTTCGGGCAGTTAAGTTACAGGTTTTAAATCGCCGTGCTATAGGCCTAGCGTTACCGTCCGTGTAAGACTTCACTGACGTAAACTTCTCATAAGAACTGTCACTCTGTCAGAAATGAGTTGATTTCTGACTTAACTCATATTTGTATGTATTTGATTTACTTGCTGACGTTTGGAATGCAAATAAAATATATGTTTTCCCGAAAACATCTCGTAACTATTTATACAGTAAAACCTAATAATCTTTCACTACTAAGCGGATGCTACATAATTAGTTTTTGTGATACAGCTAAACAAATACACACGTAATACTTTTTAGTTCAAATTTAGCCATTGATGAGAAAGTAGTTAACGTGACGTAAAGATGTCGGGCCGCCCCTTTTTTTTTAGACTTTTCTTTTTAAGTATATTTACGCATGATGCCGATTGTTTGTTTTGTTAGTATTTTTGTAACCTTAAACTTGCGTTTACTTTACTAGAACATCTGTACCAGTTGTACATTAATAACTAGTCTAGATTCGTAACAAGCAATGTTGTAAAATTTTGTAAAAACTGGATCCGTAAAAAAATATTTATTCATTTACCGTACCACAGGTCGTACGTGCGACCAGATAACGAAGTAGCCATGCGCGTGCTTGTGCTGTTTCAAAAAAAAAAGAAAAAAATCCACTGCAGCCTTAAAGACGTGAAACAGAAATGTTGAATTCCAAGGACGATGGGGCGAGGTTGGGAAATTGGGGGTAAGGGGGGGAGGACGTTTAACTTAGTGACAGACAGAGGTGGACAACATCTAGCTCAGTCAGTCTCTATTCTCATGTACAAAACTATACGATACGTTCTAGAGCTACTGTTCGGGATTTTTCATCTGTTGAAACAAACATGTACTTATTTTAATAAGAAAAATAATAAAATTATTGCTGAAAATTCAAAGCAGAGATAAATTTACGCCTTCGTATTATTTCATTTTACCTCAGATTTTCCTTGACAGAATCCGAGTGTTTAATAGAAAGGAAAGGTAAAATAAAGTGATACAATATTATATACATATATATATATATATATACACACACACACAAGTTGTATATATAAACAATAGGCACGTGCGAGTAATACGAATGACATGGATAGAGAAGAAAAAAAAACCCTGAGTAGGCTGTTGGTCTGTGGGGGGTTAGGGAAAACGTAGTGTGGTAGGTCCCTAGTGCTTCGTAGTATGACCCTAAACACTAACATGACTTAACATGCCGGTTATATACATCAAAATGGCATACAACCACTCTTAATGAGCTCGTCGTTTATTACTGCCAGTTTTTAACATCGCAACCAAATCTCCCTCGCTGGGTAGAGTGTTTATGTGATCCCAAGGCGCAAATATAAACACAAATGCTGAACATGCACACATGTGTAAGTAAGCGTTTATCGGACGAAAACGTAATTCAATTCTGAAATGCAGAAATGTGAAAGTTAGAGCGCTTTTGGTTATTGTTTTTGTGGCGATGCATGTACTTATATATATATATATATATATACATTCAGAATAAACTAAAACTTAAAAACATGCCGGACAGTATGAAGGTTACACCGGTTTCCTCTTTTTATTTTATAGTTTTGTAAAACATGCCGGACAGTATGATGGTTTCACCAGTTTCCTCTTTTTATTTTATAGTTTTGTAAAACATGCCGGACAGTATGATGGTTTCACCGGTTTCCTCTTTTTATTGTATAGTTTTGTAAAACATGCCGGACAGTATGGAGGTTACACCGGTTTCCTCTTTTTATCCGGCATGTTTTACAAAACTATAAAATCAAAAGAGGAAACCGGTGTAACCTTCATACTGTCCGGCATGTTTTACAAAACTATAAAACAGTATGAAGGTTTCACCGGTTTCCTCTTTTTACTTTATAGTTTTGTAAAACATGCCGGACAGTATGAAGGTTTCACCGGTTTTCCTCTTTTTATTTTATAGTTTTGTTTCTTCTGTAGTTTTCCTAACAATATGCCCCCCCCCCCAGTGGCACAGCGCTAGAATTCGGGTTTCGATACCCGTGGTGGGCAGATAGCCCATCGTGTAGCTTAATTCGAAACAAACAAACCTAACAATATATACAAATCGTTTGGATAACATTCCTTTCCATGAACTTCCACGCCTGGTTAGAGCTGATAACCTCGTTAATCAGCTGATTATGGTATTTGCTATCCCTTATGAACAGTCATATTGTATTTATTTTCCAAGATATGCTGCTACAAATAACCCAATTATTTGTAATCGTTTTTATCCAAGTCGAGCAATTAGGTACACGTAAAACATGAACGATACAAAGATTTTACTGACTTTGGCCTTTAACCTAGCTCGTTTGACCTCACTTGAGGTTGTCAGGTGTTCTGCGCATGCCAACTTGGCCTAATACTGACTCACTTAAGTTCTTCCAAGTTATATTTGACTTAGAACACAGGCATGCGAAAAAGTAGTTGGCCTTCCAAAACTTGCGTTTTTGTTTTCGTGTGGTTAAAAAAGAAGAAGAAATAGTTCATTTTAATGTTAGATGAAGAGGAGAACGGTTAGATTTTGTTTTAGTGTTTCAGATTTTTTCTTGTCATTAATTTGTATAATTCAAAACTTTGCAGACGTTTACAGGTAGCCGCCATATCTGTTCCTTCTTTGAGAATCCCAGGATTCAGTGGCTCCAGACTTGTAATCTGATAATGAATCCGTGCTCCTTGCAACTACACGTTCTCGTGACATAACGCGAGACCTGTATAATATGTAGTTACTTCAATGACGTCATTTCGTCTGAAGAGTCTTTAAGGTCAGGGCAGTGTAAAGCAATACTTTATGGTCAGTATTAGTGTCTGGTAATTATTCACGAAAGCGAAACTCTAGAGCAAGTGAATGAGTTATTCTAAGTCTCATGTTTTTTTGCTATGTTTAACACGCAAGTACATGTTTTGAACAAAATGAAGTACATTGTCGTTTTTAATAAATCCAGTGATTAATAAAATCTGTAGTGACTCCCGACAGGTTATTCACAAATGGGTCTACTGATATGCGGATTTAAAACACGCTGTAGTTGTGTACATTCCAGCGAAGTTCAAGTTATAATTAGATTAATTTACTATACCTTTTACCGCAGGGCGAATTTACTTTCTGTTTTTGATATTTTAGGCCAGCTGCGTGTAGTTGGTATACATAACTAGTTTTTGTTGTTTTGTCTTTAACATATTGGTATTACTGTTAGAGTCTGGGAAAAATCGTTGGTTCTTTATCAGGTATCGGGAGAATCTTTGTCTGGAAAATGTTTCTAATAAAACTAGGGTCTTGAAAATATTTGATTCTTTATTAGGTATCCTAGAATCTTTGTGGTCATTATTAGAGCCTGAAAAATATTTTGTGATGAGTATGGTGACTGACCGAGGAATATGTTTTTGTTTGGATAAACATTTGAACATTCATGCCTTGAAACCTTTGTGTTTAGCATCGGTGTCTGAAGAACCTCCGTGGCCAGCTTGGCATTAGGGTTTGGAGGATCACTGTTATCAGCTTGGCATCGGTGTCTGGAGAATCTCTGTGGTCAGCTTGGCATTAGCGTTTGGAGGATCACTGTTATCAGCATGGCATCGGTGTCTGGAGAATCTCTGTAGTCAGCTTGGCATTAGCGTTTGGAAAACCTCTGTGGTCAGCTTCGCTTTGTTTTCTGGAGTATTTATTTGGTCAGCATCAGTGTTTGGAGAATCTGTGACTAGCTTGGCATTAGCGTTTTGGAGGATCACTCTTATCAGCTTGGCATCGGTGTCTGGAGAACCTGTGATTAGCTTGGTATTAGCGTCTAGAAGTTTTCTACAGCCAGTTTTAACACTCACAGGTTACTCTGTCATAGAAAGTTGGCCCTCTATCATCAAAGTGTAACAAATCCAATAAACTATGGAAATTAGATCGATTCTTTCGCACCGTAATATATGAATTGATTTACACCGTAATAAAAACGATCTCAAAACGTTATCTCAATTACGATATCACCCGGTCATCATCAGAAAAACATGAAACTGTATACTGGTCTTATAATGTGTCTATAGGTCGTGAAAACAAATACTTGAACGAGCTCAGAACACGATCCCACGTTATTAATGACGAGGTTACTTAGTTTTGTTTATGTGCCAAAACATCGAGCAGTAAGTGGTACCGTTAATTACAAATACAGTGACGGATCATGTCACAGTCGTTCCTAGCTCATCCTAGCGCCTTCCTGTATTATACTATCGATGGTTGACATTAATGTTTTTGTAAGCACCGATATTTTTTTCAAATTTCTTTTTATGGGATATCGTTTACGTCGGCTTCACATCCCTGGATCAGATATCCTTTTCTTGTGTGTTCACCCAGTACATTTTAAATTTTACATTTATTGATATCAACACAAACTTAATATACATAATTAGAGTCTGTAATTGTTATAAATAAACATATTTTATCACTGGGGTTATCAGCATCAAAACTGTCTCAAATGCTTCTATGAATATGCACTACCGGCACTTGTGTTTACATTTTTTTTAAAATTATAATAAATAATTAAAAACAGCGTTTCTATGAACTCAGGTTAGTGTTGGGCATTTTAAAGAAATGGTTAACCATGATGTTGATTTTGTTTTGTTTGTTTGGCCCTGTGGTTATCGTATTCACAGGATCGTAGGTTCGAGTTTGCATATGTCACTGAACAGGCACCACATTTTTCTGTGGGTACATTGATAGATATTCCGCTATTCGGATTAAAATTGGGGGTGCTGCTGCCTAATTTACCCCATCTGGTCAGTAATTCAAAAGTGGGGATGGCTACGTCTAAAATATATTAAAATACTCAACGTTAACGACGTCGAAACATGTAGAGTGCCTTTTTACGATCGTTTATCAGTTGTTACATAAAATTCTAATTGTATATTATACAACGTTGATTGTTGAGTATTTTAATACATTTTAAATACTTACACAAGTTTCTTTGAATTTTATCCATGGCTGTGTCTGCTATTTAGAATTTCGAAGTTGACCGTTAAGATTGAAAATAGCAAAGCATTTTTTGCCTGTTTGTAAAACAAGATTTATGTAATAAAAATATTCTTTTCTCATTTTAGACTCGCTAACGCTTTAAAAAATCTCTCTGTTACATGTACAAGTCGTAATTTTCATTCTATTGTAGTATATTTGTTTCTAGTTGATTACTAGAAGATGGGAAATGTGTAGGAGATGAAAAAAGTGCAGTTTAACTTAAATTGAAAAATGAAACTTTCAAAGATGAAGAATTATTCAAAAATTTATGAACTTGTATCTGTTAGTTGGATTATTAATGTGTTATTCGTTTGTTTGTTGCAAAGCTGCATGATAGGATATCTGGGCTGTGCCTACAGCAGGGATCGAATCAAAATTTCAGTGTCATAAGCCCTGAAGCTTATCACTGAACCACTGGATGGGAGGCAAAGTTAGTCCATGTAATTAACATATATTAACCACATATTTAAGTTATAAGAAGAAACAAATAAGAATGAACTGTTACAATAAATAAACTGTAAACCGACTTAATAACATGTTGTTTTCACGAACCGTACTCTGATGTATAACACAAGATCTGTCGTGTTGCTTTTGGCATAAAATGTATTTGTACGGGTATATATCTTTTATAAATAGCTCGGTTTTTATTTGTAAGAACATTGATTTCTTTCCCTGAGGTCCAGGTATATTAATAATCCTACCCTATAGAATTACCTCGAGTCTTTTTAGTTATTTAGGAACCAAATTGTTTATGGCCCATGATTGCTGGTTGTAGGACCAATAATAACACAGGAGTCGCACAAAAAATGTAAACAAAATTAACATCAATAACACAATTAATCCCATCGGTCACTGTTTGCGCCCTCTATGCACCTTTCATAGAAAATAAAGAATTTCACCCACTTCTTATGATCAGAACATGTAAAACTGTACAGTTACTCAATAAGACGCAATGTGTGGACCCTACCAGTACGCAAACAACTCGGTAATTTCGGGGTTGAAATTATATATAATTACTCAATATGACGCAGTGTGTGGACCCTACCGGTAGTAACTTAAAGAACTCGGTAATTTTGTTAAAATCGCATTTTACATCAACTGGTTCGCAGAGTTATCGTCTAAAGCAGTCTTTCTCAACAACTGGTCCATATACTGTCGTTTTTCCGTCACAAAACACCTTACCGGTGCGTGGGATTTCACACACACACACAAGACAGAATATTCATTTGTAAATCGTAATGGTTTTTCTTGCACTTGTTTTTTAGTGGTCCGCAACAATTTAGGGGTGATGGGGGCAGTGAGCCGGTCTCTGGTATTGAAAAAGTTGAGAAACACTACTTTAAAGTATTCGAAAGTTACACTATCTGACTGCACATTGTATCATTATTCTACGAAACCTAAGTTTAGTCTTTAAAGCAAAGTTCATGGGACTTTTTATATTTATTTATCCGCAAAAAACTAGTCATCATAAGGCAGGAAGTTTGGTAACCTATGACCTTGCACTGTTGGAGAATGTGGACTAAACAGTGTGCCTAAATTAGCATTGACACTTGTTTTTAACGTGATACGTGGGGACTGACCCGTCCTCTAGCGGCTAGTGTGGGCACCTGCTAAATATTCAACTCGTGTGACAGAGATCCGGGTCTCAACTTGTCTTGTTTCTTAGACATTTTAACCACCTACAGAGATAAAGGGGAAGGGCTTCGAGAATTGACAATTTATCCAATGCCTACGTGCTTGTCATTTTTTTTTTCATTATTAGTACTTTATTTTATACAAAAGAAGTTTTGAATAAAGATGGTTAACCGACTCCAGGAATACAGACTGATCGGACGAATTTCTTAAAGAACACCGACTCCTACCTATTTTTTAGTTTCCCGTCTAATTCTTTGTCGCAGTTATAGCCTGTTGTTAAAATATTGTTTTAAAACCAGAACTATGAATTTTATGAAGGCTCGTTATATTATAATAACATGTTTATATTTGTCATCACTCAGTAAAAGGGGATTGTTGTCACATCTGTCTGCAAGGTATTTTAAAGGCACCTCAATACCAACATATATATATATATATATAGCAATATCACTTTAAAATATTGCAACACTTTGGCGGGAAAACAAAATGTTGTTACGTTCTTTGTTCGAATGAAAATTAAAGTATTATCCAAATATATCAGACTATGATTATATAAACAAAACGCGTTTATAGAGGTTTAAACCTTTGCCTTCCCTTTATTTTGAATTGTGTACTGTACTATAAGTTTGATAAAATGTTTCATTGCAGGCAACCAAGGGCAGCAATAGAACTTGTTGCTGCATATACAAAACACAACAATTTGTGTTAAAGAGGTTTTTTTTTTATTGTGTTAACAACAGATTGCCAACATCTAGTTATGTACCACTGTATTAGTCCTATACATTTAAATTAAATAGGGCTGAGTTGAAAAAGTTCACGGACAAATATAGTTAAAAACAAGAACAACTCGTCGCTATGGTTCTAGAGTTCGAAGAAATTATTTGCTGGTTTCAAACTCGATTTATTAAGTCTTTTTTTTTTTCCTTTCTTAATTATTGGAGCATCCGCGTCTTTAATCCTTTAAGATCTGATCTCTGCTTTTTTTTTTGTGGAATCAAACTATCTGGACAAAAATTGCTTTCACTTGCCACTAGAGCATAATACAGTACACTGACTTCAAAATTTAAAATAAACCCTATAATTACTGGAAGTTTAAATTACGTTCCACACAGAACTTGTATGTATTTGTTTCTCTAATTTATTATTTTATTACTAAATACATGCAGCGGTTGGACATTATTGACCGAGTAGCGAGGTGGATATTTAGTTAAAAGTTTCATAAGTATAATACCAACTAAAAGGAAAATGACCATGAAACAAAATACGGCTACTTATGAATTCAGTGAAATTTTAAGCCAGATGGGCTGTAAAGAGAGAGAGAGAGCAATGGGAATCAATATACGCTGGTTAATCCGCATCAGTTGGCGGTGCTTGAAGTCTGGTGTATATTAGAATACCAATGTGTTACACACTGATAAACAGCGGTGCCAGGAGAAATGTTCCGAAAACAATGCGAAACGTAACTATATAAGGTGAACTACCAAAAGTAGCTGTGTATGAGAACAATAAAGTGCATGATTAAAAAGACTTGGACTATGTACACTACATTGGCTAATGTTCTGACCTTCCTTATACAGACTGCGGGAACCGAAGCATGAGATATCCCTGTGGGCAGACAGAATGGTCAGACTTGTTCGGTCTTCTTGTGCCAAGAGGGACACACACACAAAGCACGCTATAATGATGCATTGAGAGGAGCTGGAGAAATATCGTTGTAAAACCATTAGAGGTACTCAAAGCCTGTTGTAAACGCCGGCTTTTCTAAAAGTCTGCTTTTAATGAGAGAAGAGGTACTATTCGTCGAACTGCGGCTGTCAACCAATATTCTAAAATACCACATGTGTTTGGGAAGAGCCACACCTGCGAAGTTTGAGGACAATGACAGAGCCTACCTACCCCGTATACCTTTTAAACTCTATAGTTAACTTGATTGACACTAAATACTGAACGACTAGTCGTTAACGTACAAATTACTGACTTTGACGCTTTAGAATGACACAGTTTAGCAGGACTAAAGACAGTTTAGAAATGAAAAGTTTATGATAATAAATAAGTTGTTTTCGTTCATTCTTAGTCTATTTTCTA
>NW_013668699.1:41169-86542 GCF_000517525.1 Limulus polyphemus
ATGTTATCTATAACAATTAGTAGTTTTTTTACTTTTAAAAACATAACTTTTATAACGCTCCCTAAATAATAAACAAATAAATTACAGTGAAAGCAATGAAGATTTTGTAGGTTTTGGTCCAAACTAAATAACAGTAAACCTTTTTTTGATTTACGGTATTTTCTTATTTTGATGTTTTGAGCTCTTTTGTGTTTCGAACAACATATACTAATTTTTAAAGTCTCAAATTGAATTTTTGTTCAATAAAAATCTTTCAAATGTGACAGTAGCTTTTTTCCCCCAAAACTTTGTCTTCAAAATAAGGGTGCGTCTTATATTCCGAAAAATACGGTATTTGTGACCAATTAACCGCTCAAGGTCAGTTATTTCTTAATTAGCACATTCGCTCGGCTTTTGTCCTCGATCTGCTAAACGTTAAACATTATTGAGCAATCAAATTCGGCAAAGGTAATGTGAATAGGAAAACATTCTCGCTATTCACACACAAACAGGCTTACTTACGAAACGCCATATATTTGAACCCGACATGTGGTTAAAGGGAAATGAGTAAGCAGAATTTCATATTATCTTGGGACGGAAAGTCACCATGGATGTTTGATATGATCTGACCTGATTCTGGCTTTTGTTATCTTCTACTACAGGTTTAAACAAACATATCGTAACCATATTTCTTTTATATATTTGCCTCTCCTATTATCTCACAGATTAGCAGTATTGAAGTGATTATTTTTTGCTACTTATTAATTTTAACGCAAAACTTAGAGGTCATTTTCATCGCTCTGTGCCCGTTACGAGTGCAATTATGACCCCATCCGATGGGGCATAATATGAAATAAATGAGAGCTTTGTTCATTTCTTGTTGTGAAGTATAATTGAAGGAAATCGAGGAATTCTTGACAGGAGAATCAGTTTGTGCAAAACCTGGTGTTGAAATACATTACAAACTGTAACTAATAAATTATCTATTCGTTCCAAAGTGTTGCCGCTCTTTCCCATATAGTTATTACACTGAGCAGTAAGGAATCCGAATAAACCCTTTATACAAGATATACACGTTCTTGGCCCGAGCGTGGCTCAGGGATTAGCGTGCCGGACTGTCCATGGCTCGCGTCCCGTTACTTCCAAATTCTGAAACAAACAAGCGTGTTTGTCTGAGAAATGTTTAAAGAGGTCGACCCTTTTCTGCTAAAGCACGTAGTTCTTTTCAGAGTACGCTGAAAATGAAGCATATAACAGCTTTTTTAAATTGATAATATAACCAAGAAGGTCATTAACTAACTAGAATTTGGGGGACGGTTTATGTGCATTTCAAACGTGATTTGGTTGAGAAACCAATAGATGTAGTAACGGTTCATATATTTGTTTAGAAGTGGCTTACAGTATGTAACTCTTTACTTAAAGACGGTGATTAGATAAAAATATTCAAACTTTAATTCGAATTCAATATAAAGCTCGAAGTATTATTTTCGCCTGAAAAATACAATACTCTTAAATGAAAGTCAGTTTCAAAAAATCGCGACACCAGAAATGTAAACATCTGTAGTTCTTCTTATTTCCTTTCTTGTGTGATTATCAACAGGCATTTGTCTGCAGTAGCTGTTTCAATACAGTTGCACACCTTTGACTTGGCCAGGATTATCAGAAGCATTCCGTTCTGCTTGCTGCATTTTTCTATTGGTTACGTATGGCCTGTGGGGATGGGGGAGTGTGGGTTAGGCAAGAAAATATGTCTTCACGGTGCAACTTTGGAATTTTTCAAGTCGGCACGCAGAGTTTGTGTTCCCATGATCCTGTCTTGAACAACAGTTTCCTCCAATAGGCCTCGCCACAATCTATAGCTGCCCTGAAACAACGCACATGAAGGGGGGGGGGGTAAAAAAGTGTTGTAATTTCCGTAAAGAATTCTCAAATTACTAAAGCTTTGGTTTGAACATTTCACGGCATGGCATAAAACCATGACAAATTTTTAAAGGCAAAAAGCCCACGGGAACTGAGGCAAGGGTTAATTCTCAGTAGATTCGTGCTCTACTATAGTTGTTGAAGGTGGAAGAGGGGTGATGAGGAAGGGGACATCGTGGAATCCGCCTAAACATGTACACAAATCAACGCTGTTCAATCCCACTACAGGCTGGCCTGCTGCCAGTCTGCTGACAGGCCTGATCTTTGAAACCAATAACACATCCAACTGCATAGTGTTGTTTCAAAAGAGGCTAGCTCAACCACAACTCTGGTCGATATGCCAAGAGGTCAGAAGTTTCATAACGTACCAGTCAATTTTTTCTTCCTCCCACTCAGCACTTCGAAATTTGGTTAGACTAAGATTTGGAGATTATTTCTGAATATCGCTCTGATCAAAGAAATTTTTTTGTCACTTGTATTTCATTTTGTTGTAAATGTCTTGTTAAAATAACTTAAATTCGATACCAGAGGGTCTTTCTTTCATGTTATTTTTGGCTCTTGTAGATTTATATGTTATTAAGCACAAAACGCAAATGGGCTATCTGTGCTTTGCCCACCGCTGGTATTGAAACCCGATTTTTAGCGTTGTATACGCCCTCAGACTTACCTCTGAGCCACCGGGGGAGGGCGATGGCTTTTGTAGAAGTTAATACAAAATACAATTTCGAAGTAATAGCGATTATTTTATTATCCAGTAAAATTTCAATGAACTCTTCTTTAATACGATTTTGGGATTTATATTTTGTATGATCAGTGTTCTTTTCGCCCTTCTTCAGCTCCGACATGACTCAGCGATAAGTTTGAGGGCTTATAACGCTAAGATTCATTATTCAATACCTACGCAGATAGCCCATTATGCAGTTTTGTGCTTAAAATCAAACAGTTTTTCTTTCTTTTTCGAAGAGTGTCCAATAAAAGGTTTCTGATAGACATGGTCCGCACACGTATTTCACGTGCTGCATGGTTATTTCACGTAATCAAGATAAGGTCGTTATGACATATAAAGCGCGAGAGTGATTTTGACAGATGTACACGTCTGTAGGCGTAGTTTTCTACAAGAAAAAAATGAAATTAATACCAATGTCGACATAAAAAAATGTTTATGACATTTATAGAAACTATGAAAGCCAGGAAGCACTGTAGTAACTACAGAAACCAATAATATTCAAGTTGTTATACCGTACTCTACAGCATGATCACGGGGCCTGCTCTTTTGTGTTTAGAAGACGATTGTTGTTTTTAGTGCAAAACTACACAGTGGGCTGTCTGCGCTCTGTTAACCGCTGGGAATCGAACCCCGGATTTTGCGTTGTAAGTCCGTAAACTTATCGCTGACCCAGCGGGAAAGGGACGATAATCTAGAATAATGTAAGATCCAGCAAAGGAAGCGTATAGGCAATAGAACTTGCATTTTCAGTGATTCTTAATATACAAATACACACCATTCTTAAACTCTCTTATTTTGTTAATATTTGTTGATTCGTACTATCTTATATCTTACGGAAAAAGAAAAGAAAGAAAAGCGAGAGAAACGAACGGGAAAGCGGCTTACTCTTCACACATGACACCTTCACTCACTACACGCACTGGATTTGATTACTTCTGCAGCGAACCCACAAGAATCAAGCAAGTGAACAAAGCCACGCACCAAAAGTTAAGTTTACCTCTCGCGAATAATCATTAATCAACGCAATGCAGCTACACTTGGCAGGTATTGAAACCGCTATTACTTACGGCGGTGACTATATGTTATACTGGTAGCAATGTGATCGGATCTCCAGGGTGTCATAAAAAATGTACTCCAAATATACACTTTCCTAGTACCCCGTCCGGGGACTTTCTCCTCGCCAACTGGAGCACTCACTGTTTTGGTTATGTCGTCTGCGCAGAGACATGTGTCACATCATAACTTTTGAAATGTATAAACTGGAACAATGGGTTCTGGTATTGGGACACGTCTTCAGTTTCTAAACGCTCGTTAAAGGACATCTGGAAGAAACTGTTTTTCGAACCGGAACTTTTACATTCTCACTTTAATAAATATACACACTTCTTCTTTTGGGCCGTCTTAAATCGTTTCGGTTCCAAGTAGTTAATTTGTTTCAAATAATAATAATGAACAGATTGTTAAACAATCCCCAAAAAAAAGAAACATTCTGAAACCAAAAGAACAAACTATTAAGATAGTCTTAGCGTAAGAAAGAGGAACTAAAAGAACAAACTGTTAAGACAATCTTAGCGTAAGAAAGAGGAACTAAAAGAACAAACTTTTAAGACAGTCTTAGTGTAAGAAAGAGGAGCTAAAAGAACAAACTGTTAAGATAGTCTTAGCGGAAGATAGAGGAACTAAAAGAACAAACTGTTAGGACAGTCTTAGCGAAAGAAAGAGGAGCTAAAAGAACAAACTGTTAAGACAGTCTTAGCGGAAGATAGAGGAACTAAAAGAACAAACTGTTAAGACAGTCTTAGCGAAAGAAAGAGGAACTAAAAGAAAAAACTGTTAAGACAGTCTTAGCGAAAGAAAGAGGAAATAAAAGAACAAACTGTTAAGACAATCTTAGCGTAAGAAAGAAGAACTAAAAGAACAAACTTTTAAGACAGTCTTAGTGTAAGAAAGAGGAGCTAAAAGAACAAAACAACATAAAATGGGTATTATGAAAGTAAATAGTAGTGATAATAAACCAATCAAGAGCAGAAAGATGGATGACGAACAAATGTTACTTGAAATGGACAACCTTATCACGAAGAGAAAATAACTTTGTAATATATATATATATATATCACAAGACAAGTTTGTTTATTGTTAAGCACAGTGAGCTATCTCTGCTTTGTCCACCTCGGTATCAAAACTCGATTTTTAGCGTTATAAACCCGCAGACGTACTGCTGAACCACTAGGGGTGAGAGGCCGAAGCGAAAGATAATTAATTGATGGTTGAAAGCGAGCATGGCATTAAATGATATATTATTCTGGAATAAAAGAAAAAAGAAACAGACAATAAAAGTAAAATACTATTGTTACCTAACAATATGCCCGGCATTGCCAGGTGGTTACGGCACTCGACTCCCATTCTGAGGGTCACGGGTTCGAATCCCCTTCACACCAAACTTGTTCGCCCTTTCAGCCTTAGGGGCGTTATAATGTGACGATCAATCCCACTATTCGTTAGTAAAAGAGTAGCCCAAGAGTTGACGGTGGGTGGTGATGTCTAGCTGCCTTCCCTCTAGTCTTACACTGCTAAATTAGGGACGGCTTGCGTAGATAGCCCTCGTGTATCTTTGCGCGAAATTTAAAACAAACAAACAAAACCTAACAATATAATTTTAATACGATTAAAGCCTGAGACAGACATTGAGCATGAAAGAAGCTTAAGAAACGGAATGTAATAAAATATCACAAAATGAAAATACAATAAACATAAGAGCCGGACGTAACGTAGTGGTTAACGTGTAAGGACTACATTTTGAAAGATCAAAGGTTGGCACCGGTGGGACAGCGGCAAGTCTTCGGATTTACAACGCTAGAATCAGGGGTTCGATTCCCCTCGGTGGACATGGCAGATAGCCCGATGTGGCTGTGCTATATGAAAACACACACGTGCCAGAGTGCCGGTTAACACACTCCGTAGTTTCAACTGTGAGCATTGTAAGAGTGACAGTCGATCCCATTATTTGATTCAAAGCAAACAAAGTCCCTGTGGCGACGGGTGCTGCTGACTGATTGCCTTCCCTCTAGCCAATAGTTCAAAATTAGAGACGTCTGTATCTGAATCTTAGGTGTTTCTTGACTTGGCCGTTTACCCATGTGTTCATAAAGTTTCGTTAAGATTGAAAATATCAATACCAATGGACATGAAAAACAATGGAAAATATCAATACCAATGAACATGAAAAAAATTTAAAATATCAATACCAATGGACATGAAAAAAATTAAAATATCAATACCAATAGACATGAAAAAAATTGAAAATATCAATACCAATGGACACGAAAAAAGAGAGACTGGAGGTGAAGATTTTTAGATTATTAAATTGGTTTTCGCATTAAATAGAGATCTAGCATCAGATTCATAATAATTAATATGCTTCGATATCAAAAACTCGAATGATCTCACAAAGAATAAGCATGAATTAAATCATTCAAATGTGTGTATAATATTAAATGGAGTCTTGTTTCCCAGCTTGACTTAACTTTAACGCAATGTCACAATATGTATCTTACTGTTAGCACAAAGACTCACATCCTTCAGTATACTTTCCAAATGTTTTTTTTTTTCGAGTGTGTGAGGTCCATAATAAATGTCACGAGGTAGTCCGATTGTAGATCCTGTTAGAATATGTAAACACATTGTTTTATCAACCTTCATCATTCATCTTCACGTCATTAGCAAGTATTATTGTCACGAAAGTCGTTGACCTCTGTCGTATACCTCGGTCGTTGAAGTACGTTTACCAGAATTTAATCAGTGAGTTCATCTGAGTCCTTTAAATAATCTTGTAGATAATTATATCAACAGTAGCTTAATCGATTATGGTAATTCCACCTGTTTTTAGTAAACAGACCGGCTTAATAATACTTATTTTAATATTGTTACTTTTTTCGTTGGTTATTATAGATATGTTATACCATTGTTTTTTTGTTTTTGTTTCGGGGTTGTGGATCTGACAGACAGTAAACAGCGGAATGTTTATGTTAATTACTAACATCGTTCTTAAGTCGTTATAGGGGTTGTTTGATATAAATAATTTATATTTCCTGTGAATCTGTTTAAATATTAACCTATGGATTTTATAGTTTTGAGACATAAGACTTTGCTTAATTAATAATAATAATGATATTTCAGCAGTACGTTATCTATTTTAATTAGAAACTGACATCGATAAGTCAGAGATTCTCGTTTCAAAAGCAATAGATAATTTATTAAGTTTAGATGAGGTTTCAAGATCTGATCATCCTTTGAGAGCTTTTAGCTAAAGATATGATTAACATTCGGTAGAGTGTATACCTCCGCTACACAGCATTGATCATATTCGGTTCTCAAAAAATACGAAAATATGTCCGTATGTCTGTCGTTATCAATGGACAAGAACTATTTTTGGCAGGACAATAAGGAATAATATTCTACGTATGTCCACCAAGTTTAATCAAAACCTAATAATTTTTGATTGAGGTATAGAGCAAAAATAGTGTGAAAAATAGGTCCCCATGTTAACAGATAGGGATTTTTTTTTATTTTCGAGATCTTGCTGTGAACTCTGGCCTTGACCCTCCAACTAATCACTTCTAAGTTGAGTCATAGTTCAAATGTAACCAACACTTTCGACCAAATCCATTCAGCCGTTTCTGAGAAATCTTGCTGACAAACACACACAGGGGTGAAAACATAACGTCCGTCCACCTTCGGTGGCGGAGGTAATAAATCAAAATGTTCGGAGATTTGATTTAATTATAGAACACTCGAAGATCACATTTGATACGTGTATAGTCTTGTGTTATTGCTTCTTATTCTCTACACACATTAATGAAAAAGAATGTGGCTTCTTCACCAGTAATATGGGCTTTTAATAAATCGGCCAAGACTTTTAAATATTGAAGCCGTGAGAACAAGGCTCAGTATTAACAAGTCTAATTTAGGCCTAAATATATTTAAGCCTGCTTGCACTCGTATGGCCGGGTGATTAGGGCGCTCGACTCGCAATCTGTGGGTCGTGGGATCGCAACCGTCCACCGAAGATGCTCGTCCTTTTTAGTCGTAGGGAGGTCAGTCCCGTTATTCGTAGGTAAAGAGTAGCTCAAGGGTTGATGGTGGGTGGTGTTGCCTTTACATTAGTTTATCACTTGAAAATAAAGGACGGCTACCACAAATAGTTTTCGAGTAGTTTTGCGCGAAATTAAAAAACAAACTAACTAACTAACTTGCAGTTGTTAATACGGTGTAGTACGGTGGTATTTTTATTTCTTCAAAATTCTTCCCCAAAAGTCTATGTTTTAGAATTTTCGCGCATAGAGCTTCACGAAGTGCTATCTGCTAAAATCTGCCCTTAATTTTGAACTGAGAAAATATGAGGATTTGTTCGTTTATTTGTTATTAGGCACAGATATACGCAACGGGATATCTGATCTGTTCATCTCGGTTATCGAAACCCGAGTTTTAGCATTTCAAGACCCCAGACTTACCGCTGAGTCATCAGGAGACAAGAGGGAAGGCAGCAAGACAATAGCACCCATCGCCAACTCCTGGTTTACTCTTGCCTAACCGAACAGTGGGTTATGAGTCACTCTTCTAGCGTATCCAAGGCCCCAAAGTGCGTGGCGAGTTTTTTTTGTGGCAACGGGACGCAAACCATGAATACCTAGATTTACAATCTGGGCACGCTAATCAATGGACCACGCCCTGCCTTCAATTAGTTAGAAGAAAAACACCAAAAAGCTCTAGGAATAACTTCCTATAAGAACACTTTAATCCATGTTTTGTGGTACATTGTAATGGAACAGAAACTTTATCAACATGCAAAGATCATGTATTAGATACTACTTCATATCGTTACAAAGATATTAACTGACAAACTCATAACGTTAGAGCGCCTTCAAGTAGAAATATCCACATTTAGTATTTTTGTTTTATCTGTAATTACACATTCGGATCCCGTAACACAAATGCAAATATAATATATAGCGTACAATATGTAAAGTTTTGAAGTATAAATTTAACAAGATGAGAATTTCAACATCTGCATACGCTTTCTTTTCTTGCTTTCTGCTGAGCCTCATGATGCACGTGACCCGTGTGTTTTTCTAGTGAGTCTTTGTGAGCACGTGATGGCTACAGAGTTAGTTTATTACGATCTAACGTTATAATTGCTTCATAATTGTTTACAAATGGTGCTTGCAGCTAGTGAGTGGAAGGTATAGGTCTTGAATTGTGCTCACTACGGATATATGGCCTTACACACTTTTCTCCGCTTTTCTGCTTTATTTATCTTGTGATAATCTAATGGTATCAGAGTGGGTTTCAATTTAGATTTTAATATGAATTTATAAATTAAAAACAAAATTTTCCATTAGCGGTTAGAAAATAGAAGTTATCAGATTACCTCAATGCTTCATTTTGTACGTATATTTCTTTGCTTAAACACTAACCTAAGATTTCGTCCCCTGGTGGGACAGCGGTAAGTCATTGTACGTATATTTCTCTGCTTAAACACTAACCTAAGATTTCGTCCCCTGGTGGGACAGCGGTAAGTCATTGTACGTATATTTCTCTGCTTAAACACTTAACCTAAGATTTCGTCCCCTGGTGGGACAGCGGTAAGTCATTGTACGTATATTTCTATGCTTAAACACTAACCTAAGATTTCGTCCCCTGGTGGGACATCGGTAAGTCATTGGACGTATATTTCTCTGCTTAAACACTAACCTAAGATTTCGTCCCCTGGTGGGACAGCGGTAATTCATTGACGTATATTTCTCTGCTTAAACACTAACCTAAGATTTCGTCCCCTGGTGGGACAGCGGTAAGTCATTGGACGTATATTTCTCTGCTTAAACACTAACCTAAGATTTCGTCCCCTGGTGGGACAGTGCTATAATAAGGGTTCGATTCTTCTTGGTGGCCACAGTAGAGAACCCGAAGTGGCTTTGCTCTAACGAAACACACATCAATGATTTTAATTTAAAAACTCTATAACTTAGGAGATTTATAAATCTTGCAAATTACACTTTTGATTAAAATCGATATTAATAGACGTAGGCCTATACAAGAATAAATAACAACAAAAAACAAAGCAATCGAACACCATGAAGTACTACTTTTTTGTCAAATCAATTGCTTAATTTGAAATAACGGTTTTTAACTTGGGGTCAAATCATTGTTTAGACTGCTGATTCTAATCTATCTGGTACTCATATCTCCACAAATAATTTTAAATGTATATTTCTGCTGTGCTGACTTTGAAGTACAGTTCCACAGAATGGTAATGGAAGATGCTTCTGCAGATTTTTATTCGTAGAAAGACCACTAATTCTTATGAGAGAATGAGGCTAATGAATTTTGATGCAAAATGTCAAGGTCACATCAACTGCAAAGTTGCTGGAAAAACTAAGCTTGTGAAATTCATGAAATATATTATTTATATAAACTATTTTTCCATTCCCTACTTTTACAAAATACATGTAAAATATATTCCTAACCTCTAAATTATAGAGAGCTTTCAGTTAAAAAGTTGACTAATGCGCCTTATAATGCATTTGATTTTTTAACTTTAACCTTTCGATCAGAAGAGTAAACAAGTGAAAGCCATCAATACGTTAAGGTAGGTGACTGCTCTGTACAACGTTCTCTTTATGCGACAGTAATATCTATGGCCCTGTCTTTTGACTCTTGGATTAATTCCAGATGTCTTTGGAAAATCCATGGCCAAGTTTATGACCTCTTGCTTCTTCGTTTTAAACTTAAAGTTGTGTTTCAGAAAAAGAAACAAACAGACTTAGCACTTGAGCTGCAGTTTATCGTGGGAAATAAATTTAGTTTAGTTTTTATTATACTCTTTAATTTAATCCAGTTAGGCCTACAAACAGTTTACTCATGTAGGATGTATGTAGTTTTAAATTGATTAGGTTTTGGTTTTTGTTTGTCATGCAGTGGGGATGAAAATGATAACTGAAGTGGTTTCGTTAGTATATCAGTGTGTGAGACGGAGGAAGTTTAGGCTTAATGGGATTTGACAGGACACAGAGGAGGTAATCCGACCTCCAAACTAGAATATGTACTGTACAGTGTTGATGAAGACGTGTACTTAACCAAGAATCCGGTCTGTTGTTAAGTCTTATAGCCAGCTAGGATTATGTGCGCTAGAATCAGGTTTTAAAACTTTCGTGATTATCACACTTGACAGGTCTTATCCTGAGGGTGAGTAAAAAAAACAAAACAAATGTTGATAAACTGCATATTGAAATGTGCTTCTTAGTGTACATAAGTTTCGTGTATAGTATAGAACTAAAAAACGACAGACTGTGGTGTACATACAGAAAACCATTAAAAATGTGAACGCTGGTACTTGAATCAGTCATAAACTGTCTTGCCATAAGAGCAGAATGATAACTAGAACGACTCTTGATGATGCTAAAAGTTCGACAGCAACAACTAGGATCTTCTTACGCTGGTCAGTGATTGGCGATTGATAGAAAAATATATAATTTATCCTATGCCGGAATTATCTGTTGTCTGGAGATAATTCTATTAGTTTTATGTATTCTTATTTTCTGTTTATATGTATAGTTAAGGGATAGAAGATATGATTACATTACATTCTCGCTATTGGTAATGGTCAGACTAGTAAAGAGAGAACTTGAATAAGGCTTGTCAGAAAGCACAATTCAAGACTATCTGGGAGTGGCTTTAGATATTTGGAGAGAAGATCCGGGAACCACAAAACAAGGACCTGGGCGGGACCGCTAGTACTGACAGGAACATCCCAACCAACTGAGGAACAAGCTAATCCGCAAAACAGGAGCAACTTATCTTTAACGCTTGGTAAAGAAAAGGAAAAAAAGCGTTTATTACTTAGGGACAGCTTGGCATTCATTACCCATAATCTCGTTATAGCTAGTGGTTGATAGTAATCTTGTCACTCTACCGAGGACGGAATGTGTCCCGGCGAGGCTTAGTCTTCTTTATCACCTTTATGGAAGCCCTCGAGGTTATATAATGTCATTTTGGTGTTGAAGATAGACCGACCGTTCGAACTTAAGTAGCACTAATCGGCGCCACCGGAGCTTGGCTGAAGATACTCACAACTGTATATTTTTGTTTTTCATTTGGCTGAACTTCTTCACAATAGAGTTGCCGTCTTTCATTCCTTAAAGCGTAGTTTCAACATTTGATTTTAGAGCAAACAGTTTTTTTTAATTTTTACTTAATTCCCCCATTCTTACCGCGAGCGAGTTTTATGACCAGTATTGTGTGCCAATCACTGTGCCTATTTAAAAAAAGGGGGGGAAAAACGGTGAAAATAGAAAAGGCAAACATCAGTTCTTTATACTTGTGTCCACTGACGAAATTCAATAAGGAAAAATGCATAAACTCTAGTTGGGTCGAGTGAAAAATGCCCATAGCTGGTAACATATGCTCTAAATTGCGTGTAAAGCGATTAGTTGGTTTTTCAAAATGCACATGCAATAGTCGCATTGGTTTTCAACATCACACAGAATAGTTAATTTTTTTTTAAATCTACATATCTTAGTTGCACGTGTCTTAAAATGCGTATAACTTATCCTGTTATTGTATAAATGTACGTGCAGTGCTTGGACACGTGCATGAAGCATTACACCGAGTCAAGCACGTTACTAATGTGAACAATATACAATGCGTCTGGATATAACAGCATGTATTTCTAACTATTTGATTATGTACATTTTAAGAAAAACTTTAAACAATGAAGTATCAATTATTACACATGAAGGTTATTGATGATTAATGTTAAGTACACTCCTTGTTTTTCCAAGATGAATTGTCTATATGTTTGGTATACAAATAATATATCTATGTATAAGTTTAAGAATTGAAGAGGCAACAACTAATAGACAGAACAATCAGTAAGTTTCTATAGCAACAATACGTGACTGGTGAACGGCTATAGGTAACATCTTTATTACGGCTCTATTCTGCTCCCAGATGTCGCCTCAGTTTTATCTTTTCCATTTGGTATAAATTGTCCCCGTTTCTGATCTTTCACCGCCTGCCTGTTGAGTAACTTCCCAGAAACTGTCATTGAAAGCCGTAAAACAATCAAGTCTATTACAACAACGGAATTTCTTTCCTTCCCAGCTTTAGATAGAATCATTAGGGGGTCTGCTTAATAGAATCCAAGCCACGGGTGTAACTGTACATTTTTATTGAACAGCAGACCATAATAATGGCCCATAGTTATTTTGTTTTTTTTAAAGTTTGCTGAACATTTAACTTTATATTTGTGTGTGTAACAATAAGTACAAAACTTACCTGTTACTGATCAGGTTGCTATCTAGAGCTGTAGTTTAGTCTGCAATAAACCTGTATCATTAGAAGATTGTTTGCTTTAAATAAGCGATAAGTGAACTGATGAATAGAGAAATTCTTGGTGAGATAGAAGTAAACATGAAAGAGATGTGTGTGTTATTCTGAGTTTAACACTGTGTAGAAAAGGTTCAGCTTTCAATGGTAAAATTATTTAGCGAGTAATTAGGATTGTAATTATAAACACACACATAGAAGTAAAAACACAATATACAAACATAAACAAAATGGCGTATCGTTTTCGGTGTAATATGAAGCCTTGTTTGTTTGTTTTTCGTATACATTTGGTAAGTCGCTGACAGGTCATACTAGTGTGGTTGACACAATCTTCAATAGACAAATTTAATATCCTAACTTTCTGTCTCTTGGGAAGTTTCTCTGTACGTAACCATAAACTATGCCAAACCCGCCGAAATCAATCAATACATGTTTTCTAAAGACAGGTCTAAGGTCAGGCAACAAATTAAATAAACTACAAACTATTTTAAAAAGATTGCATGTTGTAAGTTAAAAACTCCCTGGTTTAAAAATGAGTTAAGTAAACAGCGTACATTATATAGAAGCAAGAAAACAGCGCTGCTGCCATATTTAAAATGGCGACTATACAGGAGAACGTAACGTCTTGTCATGAGTAAAGTTTGACATTGACAGCGTAGCGCATGTGCAATGGGATTTCCAAAGACATGACGATAAAGAACTTTATTTGATTGAAATATTCCAAGGTAGGGCTGTTAGGAAGAGCAAGCGCAGGTATATTGCAACTGTGGGTAATTTTTAAAACCTAATAAATCATTTGTGGTCATCGTCATACACACACATATTGTTTTTATCTTTCTTGTTATTATTTGACAGTTTTTTACGGTGGAAAGTATACCGACACTGATTTATAATTTTTAATTATTATTATTTGTCAATAATAAAACTAAATTAACTAACATCATTCGTGTTAAGTGGGTGATCAGAGGTAGTCTCAGTTTATGAAATACTGCTTCGTGTGTGACAGAAAGTTTATGGAGGTTGAATGTTTTAGGTGACAATCGTAAAGGTTTTAGGTCTTTTCCCACGCTAGGATGCACTGTTGGGTAGCAGGAGAGAAGAAGAATGAAGTGCTACAGTTTAAACTGCGGGGTGAAAAGTAAAACTATTATGAGGTGAGATAGTCATTAAGGAAGGAAACGGCAAACCCTGTAGTTGCACTGAAGCTATGGTAGTAGCCAGGAATGTGGGCGTCTACACCATACGCAAGAAAACCCCAAAGACAAGAGCTTCAACTGTACTCAACACTGAAATAGGTCTTTGTGGATATGGTCAAGATTCTAAAACATGGTGTTCAAAAAATATGATTTCACAAGAGTAAAAGACACCAATAATATAAAAAAAAACATTAACATACATTTTATGAGGTATTATTAACCTTAGACACACTTTCATTAAACGGATTTTACTGTTTACTCTCATGTTTTAGCTTTAAAAAGAATGATTTAGAAATTAATAAAAAGTTATTGAAGAGTTATTTGATAATTTGACACTTGTTTTCAAGGGCTTACTGAAAATTATTCACGCACTTCTGAATTTGCTAAATAGACAATTCCTTTATTATTATTCAAAGTAGGTATCCTCCATAATTCATGATACCATTACTATAGTTAAAGATTTAAAAGCATCCGTAATCTGGTAAACTTCATCGTGGAGAGGTGTGAAAATTTCGAAAAACAACTTATTGTTCAAGGGACAAAATGTTAGAAATATCTACTAGTCCTTCTTAGAAATCTCTGCCTTCTCTCCATCCTACAAAACACATACAAAAAAGTAGAACATAACTTTTAAGATTTTGCTTTTATTTAATAATAAACAGTGAAAGACAAATTCGGGGATTGAGAAATAAGATAAATTCACTGATGACCCAATTATTTGCATAATTTCTCTCATAATATCTACTTTAAATACATTATTTTACAGACACCACACAAAGTGTTTATACGTTATTAAAATTACATTAATTTAATATGTTTTTAAAAAGTTTCTGATTCATAATATACGAAATACTAAAACATGGATTCTTCTCTGCCGTATTCACTGTCCGTTGCCAGCTGTTAGATTATAAGTGTGTGAAATCGACAAACCAGATGTATATGAGTATTAGCAATCATATTTGAGTTATATATGTATAGTTCAGACACAAAACCCAGTATATCCAATTTTGCAATTTTGAGATAATCGTTTTCTCCTGCAGCTTTTCACAAAAACATGAACAGCTGAAGAGATCACAGCCTACATTAAAGCTGCTACAGACTAAATGATGTTTTTATGTAAAACAACTTCAAGGATTTTTCAAAATTATGTCATATATTCTTTCTAGAGTTGGCAGCCAACGTTTACACTGTAAACAAAAGTAATATAATAATATCGTTGTGTTAATTTATATACGTTTCTTGTCGTGTGTGTGACTGAAGAATTCAATTCTTACACGTGTATATCTGTGTACACAGGTCTGGTTTGAAGTTTATAGGCTTGCATTCTTAAACGTTCATGTGTATGTGCTAGACTCCCACAGTTCATAATTTTCAGCAACTTGCGTGGCTCCCTAGAAATCTAACAGTAGTACAGACGATGAGAAAAACAACAACTACTTATCTAACGGATAAAATGTAACGGTAAAACTTGTTGTCCTGGGCGTCGGGCGTTATGAATTCTACTTTATACTTTTTTCATGACATAGTGGGGCAACAGTAATCTCTGCTCTAAAACACTCTCTAAATACCCAAATTAGGCTGTAAAAAGCCAAACTACCTCTTCTTTTTGTTCATTTAGAAATAAAAAAATCAGCTCAAACACACTCTTGTGTTACCTATTCTGAAAATTTAAAAATCTTTTTATTATAACTGGAAACTACATTTCCAAAAAAAAAAAGAAAAGAAAAAGAAAACAAGACGACGAAGAAGAAAACAAAGGCTGATGTTACCACCAATATAGGGTTTTGACTGTTGTTAAGGGAATTGATTTTGCTGCTACCAGTTGTGCCATTTATTCAGTCAATGTAGTTACTAAACGTTAATCTGTTATCTCACCAGAAATTGCCCTAACTTTGCTTCTGAAATTAACTTCAATGAAATTTAAACATTTTTCTTTGTATGTTTATAACTCTTAATATAAAATGCAGTCGTACGGTCACGTGACTACACTAATGACGGTAAGACCTCCTGAAAGGGTTGCTACCAGTAGATCTTTTAACTGATATGATAGTAAGTAACCCCTTTGAAGAACAAAAAACAAACTCCTTTAAAATCTAGATGTTCTATTTAAGAAATATACGATTCCTTGCAAAAAAACACAAAGTTTTATTTATGTACTGTACGGTATGATATACCTGCACTTTGCAAACAACTCAAAAACAAAAACGTACTGGATTGCAGTATACTACTTACTGTTCCTTGCAAACATCGCATTCCTGAGTGCATGCTTTGACATGTTCAATGTCGGACATTTATGTGCGCGTAAACTCTGTCTTTGACACCCCCTCTTCCTCTGAAAAAAAAAGAAATAAAAGGGGGTCATCTAGAGTATTGTAAAGTACATGTTAAACATCAGCGGTATGTCAAGTAACTCCCACGCTCTCCCTTCTCTTCAGGACAGTTTTATTACAAAGGTTAAAAAATGTGATATCGAATAATACGATGCATTTATTCCAGAATATACATTCTACTAAGTTTACTTCTCATATTTAGATGAATTGAAACTTGAGAATACAGTTTTGTTTTTATATTTTTTTCTCGCCTTGAATGATATTATTTTCCCCTACCCCCTTAGATTACTTAACGTTTTCTCTCTCTCTCTCTGTATATATATATATATATATAAAGGTTACACAACAATTATTCCAATTTTAAAATATAAAGAAAACGCCAGGATTCGAGTCTCTGCGATGGACAGAGCGTAGATAGCCTATTATGTAGCATTGCGCTAAAAAAATGAAAAATTGGACTTACCCCCTAAAAAAAATTGCAATCAAACTTTTCCAGTTATCTACCCTGGTTATTATACTGTAAAGAAAAATAAATAAATTTTGTCTGTCCCCAGCACCTTATATTTTATTTATTCAGTAGTATTTACGTTAGTATAATAAAAATCTGATTCACAGTTTGATATTGAAGTCTAAACACGTTTGTGGTTCTGGCCTTGCACACTTTGATAGGGTTTTCAGTAACACTTTAGAAGGTTCGTCAATTTTCCGCTTAGGATCAACTTTTATTTTAAGCCTTTTTTCACTTAAAGTTGTTATGTAGACATATTGTTGTTTTTTAAAATTCATTAAAACAGCTGATTAAAAATTACAAATTAGAATGAAAATTGTAGCACCACACACATTGTTAACCCGAGATCTAGCCTTATCTACTATAATAGGAACTGTAAGAAGTACGTACCACAAAATTAATAGCAGTTGCATACACAATACAGTGTCGAGTTGCAGGACGTTTCATTTTCTGGGAGCCGAGTGTGGCCCAATGGTTAGCGTGCGGGACTATGGACCTGTGTGTCTATCATTCGCGTCCTGTTATCGCAAAATAATAATAATATAAATTGCGCACTGCACTTTGAGGCCAGGTAGACGTTATAAGAGTTACAATCAAATCCCACAATTCGGTCAAGAGAAAAGTAGCGCGATAGTTGACGGTGGGTGCTGATGTTTTGTTGCTTTCCCTCTAGTCTATCAGTTTAAAATTAAGGACAGATGGCGCAGATAGTCTTTCATTAGCTTTCTACGAATATCCCGAAAACAAACAAACGAAAATCATTATTTTGGCTTAACCTTATTAAATAGGTTCATACTGGTATAAACATTTCAATTATAATGCTTCTTGTCATGCTCTATCTGACCACCGTGCATCTTGACAATACCCCTGCAGCATAATTTCCACTGCAAAAGGCTCAGTCGTAAGGCTTCCATGTCCAAAGTACACAATTCCTGCCTTTGTACTTTCCATAATTCATTTATTGAATGAGTATAATGGTTTCCTAGCACCCGTTTCAAAAGTCCAGTTGTACAGGTGCTGCGCCTATGACTTGACCAGTATGTCTTCGAATAGTATGAATACCTGTTTCTTTCTTCAACTGACTGAGGTATGACTTGGAAGCCTTATCTTGGTGAACCCATGCTCTGTTTTTCTTGTTTCTACACTTCCACACGGAGAGTTTTTTGTTTACGTTGCGTCTGGGGCACGTGGACGGCTGTTGCTACTGGCCTTTGTGTTCATGGGTTCTTACCCGTTACAAGACGCTGCACTTTTCTTACATTGGTTGGGGCACGACTCTTTCTGGAAGATCCTGATATCTAAAAAAATGATGCATATTACTTTGTTTTCCAATGCCATCTTGGAAATTCTAAATACCCAGTCCGAACACATCTTTATGATCTGAGTGTATGAATATTTTAGATCGGAAAGGGCTGTTACCTTTACAAAAAACGTTTAGTTTTTTTCGGTGGCATCACACTGCCTATACGAAACGCCAAATAACGTCAAAATACTCTGATACACGCCGTTCCACCGTGATTTCATATCATCTGTAGTTGCATATTCAAAGTATTTTTAAATATAACGTGCTCAACCCTGTACTCAAGCTCTGTTAATTAATTCTTTATGCCGTTTTTTATAAGAAATGAATTTGTAAGATACTTAGGGACGTTTTTAAAAGCGCTTTGTTTTTCGTATAGTTTACGGAAACAGTAAAATATCTCAGAATTTCCACTGTAATATAACAGGATATCAACTTCATACGCTAACCACGACCAGCGCTTGTGCTGAATTTTTACGCTATGGAAGTATTATGCTCATCTCACAGTCCAGTTTCAATTCAGTAAACTAGGCTGTTTTCTCTCCCGGTCAAGTTTCAGAGATGTAGAACAATAACTTTGTGTTTATAAATCGATAAAAGATATATTGATGAAAATAAATAATCACTCAAATAGCATACAGGAGCTATGATTACTGGACGTTCGGCGCTTCGTACTTCTTCGCAGAATAGTACAAGATCATTTATACTCTACTGATCAGTTAACACTGAGTTTAATGATGTATTTTATAAATAAGTGCTTTTATCTTTAAAAACAAATTTGTAACACAGTCTTAATGCATGTGTAACACACGTTCTTTCGCACATTTTTCTTATCAATAAACTATATTTTTAACAGTGGTCGCATAAATTGACGACATTTATAACAAACGGATGCTTTAGTTTTGTATAATTTTATATATGTATATATCTTCCTGTCGTACTGGTTAATCAAGTTATTGCATCATTAACCTAATTGTCTTTGTATTTATTTAGTAAGAAGATAAAAACAAAACAAAAAACAAACACGAAATAAGATAGCGAATAGATAATATATTAATATTACATTACGTATATTAGCTCCCTGGTTTCAAGGGTATCTAGTACCACAGGATGTCACAAGCTCTATAGTACATGTATGACGTCATAGCATCACATCATAGGCAATAAAAGAAGTTTCCTTTGATGATGATTACTTTAATTATCTCGTCACCAGGGTTATTTTAGGTTTGGCGACCTTGGTACACATACATTTTAGTTCGACCATGAAGAGTGATCATTTAAGGTCTCTTTTGTGTGTTATGTTTCAACCATGTAGAAAATTGTATATATCTTTAAACACAAACATATATATATACATTAGCATATTTGCAAAATAAAAAAAGTCTCACTGTAATGTTTATTAAGGAGACATTTGAAGCTTTGGTTTCTTGGTACTTCTGTCGTATATGCTTTACCAAAACATTACATCATCAACCTTTTCACCTTTTTTCAGTTCATCTGATACTTCAAAAAAGAAAAACAAAAGACAAATAGGAGTTTAATTACATATTCGTAAACGTCTTCTAAAATGTTGAGTTTTTTTTTTTTGCTATATACTGCCCATTGCAATAAATACTGAAAATAAAATGAGGAATATAGGATATGCTTATCCTAAACTTGTACATAAAAGAATGTTGAAACACCCTTTCTGAGATTTCCCAGAAAGAACCTTATTAACATCGTATTAACACTTAACATCGTTTGTTTTCTTATCTCATTTAGACGAACCTTCTAACAGTGTATACGTGATTATATGATGGTCGTCTGTTTGATATTTTTAACCTGAAAGGCACCTAATGTCACCAGACAAACATAGCCACCCGAACTTAGAACTGCTGAATAAAGGGAGGGCAACCAGGCAGCAGCACCTGCCGCCTATTATGCGGCTATCCTTGACCAAACAACAGGATTCAATGCCACAGTTGTAATGTCACAACAGCGGCAAGTGCGAAGCGTGATCAAAGGTATACCGCGGGCTCGAACCTTGAACCTTTTTATCTACAGCCCATCATGTTAAACACTAGTCGTCAGCCAACTAGGTGGTCGTCTGGAGTTTGGTTTTTCTTTAGGAAAATATCACTAACAAAAATCATAATTGCTGGGAATTCTCAAGTGACATTTATTTATTTGAATATTTCGATTCTTCGCTAGTGTATATTTTTAAATGCATTGTTTTAAAGAAAGTTTTTTCATATATTTAAGCTCACGTAGAGAATCTTCAACTGAGAATTAAAATTGTGATAAAGTTACTGCATCAAATAAATTGTGTTTATTACAATTTCACGATGAAAAAAAGGACAAATCAAAAACTAAACCCGAGAGTTGTGTTTCTTGTTATTCGATTTGTTACAGCTTCAAAATTGTATGTAGTTATTCTTAAGAGAAACTAATACCATAGCAGAATTTCGCACAAATATATTTGTTTTGCTGTCGAGCAGTAAGTATAGAAATACTTTTAAGTTTTAGTTCCGAAACTCATGTAAACTTACCTTGGATATTGTAAAACGACGCCGTTCACTTGTGGTATCATACTTGTTAGTAGCTATGATGTTCAGTGTTTATTCTCGATAGGTTGAAAGACGTGTTTATAATTACTTCTGCAAACTTTCTGACACAAGTCTGCCTGTCCATCAAGTTCTGTAAATGCGTCTGTGATGTACCCTTTCATTTCGTTAACATTCCGTGATTTCCTGCTGTACACTTTGTCCTTGAGTACACCCCAGAATAAAAAGTCCGTATGCAACTGTATACCTACTTTAGGGCCACTCTGTATATATATTAACCAATACTGTCAATAAAACTAATATCATTCAGAAGTTCTTTAAAAAAAAGAAAGGAATATAACTTGCAAGACAAAATATAACTAGTTATTTACTGTCAATTGAACCTTTGTGATACCATAATAAGCACATATATTTATTTAGATACCGTAGGAATCATACAAACAGTAATAACATATAAGATCATAGCTACGATATTTATGAATATTAATCGATTGGCTATTGCAAAATCAATCATAATTATTCGCATTGAAATTAACCGTACAGGTAATTATTCCTATTTTTTCATCAACGTGTCTATGACTGTATTATTCACCATCATTAGAACATTTGACGACAATAAATGTGTGGTTTCTACGTTTTATTAGTCAGTACGTGCGCCCTCTAACGACAGCATATGATGTATTGCTTTATAAAAGAAACTGATATTTAATGAATAAAAGCGTTTGAAGAAAGCATAGAGATATATGATAGTACTCAAAATGTATTATGGAAATTCTATGTTAATTAAACAACAATATTCAATTGTTATTTTTATGAATAATGGTGTATGTTCTACCGTTTAATAATCACATTAAAGACATTTCGTGCATTGTTGTACATGATACAACTCTTCGGTGTGTAAATAATAAAAAAAAAACTTCTTTCACAGTAAAGAATTTTTTCAGTGTTGTAAATAATACAATTTACCGAATTCAGTGAAATTTGAAGGGTTTGTGTTGTTGTTTCTTTTTTTCAATGTTTGAATGTTTTATAGACAACTGACCTTGTATTAAATTGATATTTTTACTTGATTAATATATTATTGTATTCATGTTTTACGAAATGAAATTATGTAAATTTGGCTAATATTTCATTTCACAGATATATATTGTTCTCTGGGTGACAAAGATTACATTACTTTTACTCACTTGCTAAGTATTTAAGTAAATCACAGATGTCTCTACATATTATTCACAGTAAATGTTTGCCATATTGGAGATATTTTTACTTATTTGTGTATAATCCGCGAGATGGCAGTACCAAAAACGTGTGCTGCCCGTGACCAAAAGTGATAACCTATACCCGTGGGAAGTAAACACTTCCCTCAACGCAAAACAAGTCGTGGATGTACATTTGCGTGGCTCTTCGTTCAGCGTACACAAGATCTGACAGTTCAGAATTGTGTTCTGAAAACTTCACTATCTTCCAGAAATAACGCCAGACAAGATGTGGATCTGTTTTGGGGTTTGAAGCACCAATTACTTCCGGTGGGAAACAGGAAGAAAAACAGTAAACAAGTAATCTGGATAATATATATATAGTTTAAAAAAATAGTGCCATGAGCGCACACAAGATATGCCATCTACTTTGCGTCGTTGAATTTTACAAATATTTCAAAAATTTTCCCGTTTTACCTTTAAATATGACATAATCTAATTTCTAGTGTTGGGCTATATATATATATTAGCTAATACCACATCACAGTTTTTAAAATCTCGAAATGTTAGTCAAAAACGTTTTTAAGAAATTGCGTGTTAGGTACCAATCAGAACAGTTTAATTATGATCACATGGCTTATAGCGGAGACATTATTATTTATTGGTTTCGTGTTCTCTCATCATCTGGGAGTTAGCTCAATGTTTTGTGTCATGTATGATACATTTTTTCTTGTTCCCTATGTATAATAAATAAACCAGCATGGTTTCTACGTGATATGTAGTTAGTAGTTACTATATACCATCCATAAACGTCTCTAAGCTACTCCAACTTACTTAACTACCACTAACCTCGTATAAAGTAGAGCTAATATCTGTCGTGAGTCAACTACCGAAATGTTTTATAGTTTTGTAAGAGCTTAAAGATATCATGATTTCTATATAGTGTTATAAATTTCAAAAGTTTTAAATTTCAAAAATGAAACAATAAATCTGCGTGACTTGATGCAAGTCACTTTGTATACATTTTGCCCAAAGATTAAGTTCATAAAGAACTTACAATTTCATTCGTCACTGAAACTGTTACATACGATTTGATGCAAATGATCAAGCCGAATCGTAAGCGTTTTATCTCGCTTTTTACACTCACACTGACTCAGAAGGTGAGACAGTATTCCCGCCTCCACGAAAAGCATAGCAAGTAACCGAACTTATAAAATCGAACATGCAAGTCTGACACCAAAGCATAAAAATATGCAACACAAGGTATCAGACTCGAAGACTATTAGTTTCTTATGCCAGCTAGTAATCTAGCAGTGATCACGTTTTATACAAGACCTGACCTTTAGACATCGTGACCTTCCGCGCTGTCTGAGAGGCGTTATGTGATCGGTGTGTACGTTCTTTTTAAGTAACTCCAACCTTATATGTATCGTGCTACGAGTGATCAGTCACAACGTGTGATCTTGGATTTGTTGGTTGGCGTTAGGTTTCAATGTGTATAGGAAAGAATTTTACTTAGCAAAAGATTCGAATGTCTATCATATGAAGACACAGACAGTGCACATATCTCAACAGTATAGAGATAAGAAAAACAAAAACCAACTTACTGCATTAAATCTGTGTTCTTCATAGTTTAGTAGAATTGTTTTTATTCCATCGTGAAGAAGTCAACACTCATTGAATATTCTATGTCATTATATACGTCTGGGCGAAAAAAGTGTTATCCGATAGGATATCGTTCAGCCTTTAGGTAAACATCATCTGTTAATCATGAGCTTCTAGTTGAAGTGACTATGGGTCAGAGCTAGCTGGTCAAGGACAAGGCGGGAACGTTTATTATTGACAGCGAAGGAGGTCATGAGTTAAGATTCCGATAAAGGTGTCAGCTAGAACAGAATCATCTTTCAGTTCTGGCTGGTGTCATGTGCAAAGAGTTTTTATAGAGTGTTTGGTTTTCACGCTATTACAATAAAAACTAATGAACGACCTTCGATCCCAGTTTTACAGTCCATTTCCGCAATATTTTGATTTCATTATTCATTGTATATTTAATGTTTTGTCATATTATAGCACAATTATGTATTAGACGTAAAATATCATTTGAAAGTTATGTAAATATATTAGAGATAACGTGCACTAAGAAACAAAATATAGTATATTATTGATTGAATGTTTTGTCGCCACGGTCCAGGTCAGGGTTTCCGGATTACCAGAACTTCACTGTCTTGTCAACTATAAGAGAATATCCAGGCTGATATTCTTACAACACGTGCCTGGGAATCAACATCCGTACTCGCCATGTTAGTGTTAGCTCTTCCTCTGTTCGTTTACAGCTACATCGGTATTTGCCAGATGTTGAGGGACAGTCTAGAACTACAGATGGTTCTCGCCGTCGTTATATTCTTTGTCGGTCTTATATGTAAAAAATCATTAACCATTTTCTTCTAAACACCCTTTCTGTTTGTTTAAGTCCTAAAGAAAATATAACGGTCTAGTTAGTTGGACTTACGATTCGAATTACCTTAAAGTAACTGCTTGTTTTAATTTAAAGGTCTTACCTCCTGTATACTGGTAACCAGGTAATGGGTTATGATTGAAAACCTTGGTTATGACGATACCCAAAGTACTCCGTGTCTTATTTTTACCTATAAAGCTGGAAATAGGCTGAACAATTTAAGTATATTTATCTTTGAAAACGCCCAGACACAGCTTTGACTCAGTTCACGTGCAAGTAATAAATATAATTGATACTTCAAACCTTCGGAAACTTGGTGAAACTCCATGGTCGTGAATAAATGTCTTGTTTTTTCTCAATTCTGCAAGTAATAAATCATATTAAAAGAATCCAAGTTAACAAATTCCTTTAGTAGTAATTGTGATCATGTTGTATCGTGTTTTGGCCTGTGGCTAAATCATTTGCTCAGGTTCCTCATATTAATAAACATATGTACTTGGAATTCATACGAAAATTAGCAATATAGAATGAGCTTTGACTTTGGTCATATGTGAATAAGACAGACCTGTATCACCATAAACTGGTATATCGAAGTTAGTTAGACGTAGGCTTTGTTATAACGTTATTGAGCAGATGTCATTTCGCCCTATTCGTTATTTATGCTGGAGTAAATTTGGGTAAGCACAATGTGCTGTTTGTGCTCTGTCCACCACGGGTATCGAAGCCCGATGTTTAGCGTCGTGACTCGTAAGCCTGCTAACTTATCTCTGAGCCATTGGTGGGCAAATTTTGTTGAGTGAAATAGCAAACATAAGACAACGTTAGAAAAACATTCATATGATGATAATTTATTATTTCAACTTCTCACCAGTTTACAAGATATAACAGTCCGAAAAATACTGATATTAGTTGGTTCGTAATTTAAAGAATAGAATTTCTAGGTATATTTCATTGTACGCCAGGTGGCTTGTAACGAAAAAGTAGAATTAAGTTAGTGTCAATGTTATAATACCTATATGACTGAAGTGAACTTTAATCGTTCATCCTTGAATGATATTGATCGGTTATAGTTGTAGACAATGATCTACTACGTTTACTTAGGAAAGTATAAAAATATTATATGTTTATCTATAATTGACAGAAACAAATAGGCCTGGCATGGCCTGGTGGTTAAGACGCTCGACTCACAATTTGATTGTCGCGGATTCCAATCCCCTTCACCGAACATGCTCGATCTTTCAGCCGTGGGGCCGTTATAAAGTTATAATAAATCCCACTATTAGTTGGTAAAAGGGTAGCTGCTAACTTAGGGACGGCTAGAGCAGATAGACCTTATGTAGCTTTGTGCGAAATTCAAAAGCAAACAAACCCAAAATATTATTGTAAATCATTGTTGTTTTTTCCTTCACTGTTAGGAGAAGCTATATATATATATATATACATATATACACACAAACATACGTATGTTTGTGCACGTGGAAACTCCAAGATAATTTATATACCATATATGTTATCTTCATTAAAGCAGCAATTAAATTCATTTTCCTGTAACTTAGAAAAATTAGGCTTACGTACACAGTAATTCAATGTACGTTTTATACAGTCGATGGATGTTATCTTATGATAGGTATCGGGGTAATTGATATGATTAATGTAGAAAACAAAGTTTATTTTTGTTTAGGATTTATTAATTGGAGCGGTACCCGTATTGAACTGGGCTATGAGAGTTAATTATAAACTGTGCTTGTTGCACTAGTGGAGAGGTGTTAAAATTTTTCAGGCTAATTTCCCATCATGCTAATTTACTTACGCCGTGCATGATGGGTAAAGTCTGTTGAAATGTTTGCACTATAATTAAAATCAAAAATACAAGATTATTAGACACACCTGGTTTTCCATTATATATATAAACATAGAATACCGTGCGGGGTGTTTGTTGTTGGGAGGAGGGACGTAAAGATTGAATAAGCGTCTCACGAGTGCCATCTAGTTTCAAAATTTGTACAAGAATTTGCAGACTGTTATGAAACTTTTATATTTTATGAAATTAAAGTAATGAGAAGTTTATGGTAATTTTATTACACAATGGGATATCTGTGCTATGCCCACTATGGCTTTCGAAACCAGGTTTCTAGCGTTGTAAGTCCGCAGACATACCGCTGTGCCAATGGGGCTATTTATTCTGAATTATTTAGTCATCGTCCTTACGAGTTTATCTGAAAACAACTGTTAATGTAAAAAATCCCAGTAATATAAGCAGCTCCTTTACTCTGGAAGGAAACACTTGATGACAAATGCCCGGATATTACCTTTCCTTGAAACTTTACTAAAGTAACCGTTTCAGTAGAACTGGTTGATCTTTCACCAACTGTTAAGTGTTGGTAAATACCAATTATCCTTAATTGGTTAACTTGTTTTAATTAAGGATCCTTGCATTTTTTTATGTAGGATTTCAATGAAAAGCTTTTGTTTGTTTTTAAGAGCAAAGCTATACACTGGAATATCTGCAATGCGCCAACCGCTGGTATCCCGAATTTTAGGTTTATAAGACCTCCATGATAGTTTAATTCCAAATCCATCAAAATGTAAATGCACATTCGTAATTTCGCTGCTCATAGCACTGATGTGCTGCATTATATTATTATCCTTGTTAAAGTAGTAAGTCGCTCCCCAGTATATCATTACCCGGGTTAGGCTTCAACACAACGTTGATGTATGATTTTGTTACTGCAATTAGCGAATCACATAACTTTGTTGTCATGAGAACCAGTATCTGTTAGAAACAAATGTATGGTATGTATTACATGACCGTATTCAACTTTTGACCCTTAATGACAGTTAAACTCAACAAACTCGTTTACTGTGTAAGTAGCCATGACACACTTGAAAAAAAAATTACTGAGTGATTGACACGGGTTAATTAGACCAATGAAAGATCCCTAAATCCAGATGAAATTAACTACCAGTTTCATAATTTGTAACCACAGTTCAACGTGTGCGTTTTCGTGCGAACAAGTCAATCACATTTCAGTCGTTTAATAATAATAGTCTCATGTCTGGAAGGCTTGTGAAATATTCCAGAAGAATAGACACATTCGTAATATAGGAACAAGGGACGTCATGAAACATGTCTTGGCTTTTAAAGGTATCTGGAGAAATAGGACCCACACAAAAGTAGCGATACATAGTGTAACAAGTTTAATGTCTATTCCCTAGCCTCACGAACTGCATGATAAAGTAAAAAGGAATTATAAAGAGTGGACATGGGTGCCCAAATCTAGTGTTCGACATATTTACCACCTTTGACTGACTGCAGTCTGTTATGGAAAAAGTGTTATCGAGAGTGATAAGAACCACATATCTCTTGATGTTGGCACTCTATTCCTCCGTGTGGTAAACATTACAGTTAAATAATAATGAAAACGTTCACATAGTCATAACACTGACATGAGAATATTGTTAACCCAAATCTAAAAAAAAAGAAAAAAAAATGTCACACCCTTCCTCCACCCTAACAGCCCTCTGTAACTTAAGAAGCTTACGTAAGTAAACACCAGTAAGTGTCTCACGCATGCATATGATTACTTCATCTGATTAATTCAACATGTGTATATGCCAGAATTAAATATAGTACGTAATAATTTTAATAAACTTTAAAGAGTTGAAATTAAGTAACTTCTTTTAATAAGTTCAGTTATTATTTTTGGTTTTGTTAGGGTGAAATTTATGCAAATATGTTTATATTTGTGGTCGAATAATCGAAAACATTTATATGAAGCATAATGGTTAAAATCATTAAGTTTTATTCTATAAGCGCAAGTCTTTTCTATGGCTCAGCGGTAACCTTTAGGGCGTATAACGCTAAACTTTGGGTTTCGATACCTTCCATGGACACATCATAGATAGCCCATTGGAAAAAGTTTGTGATTAATAACCTTTCTGTTTCGAAAGCCTGAATGTGAGACGTTGTGGACTTGAGCACCTACGACTGCTCTCTCTCTCTCTTTATGTATATATATATATATATATATTATATTATGCAATTTATGAGGTTAGATAATAGAGGGTGGGTCCTACTTCTTCGGATACATTTTACAATATCCCACGTCATAGCTTTAAACTTGTTGTTATTTTGTTCTTATTGCATTCTCATGGCCCAGCTTCTTCAATTCATATACTATCCATCATAGGCATGGGAGTGCTGTTTTTTAACCCCCTCTATCTTGATAATGTAAAATTACTTAACTTTTTTGTTCAAATTTCACACACACACACACATTATATACTTTTTTTAAGGCTAACGTAACACTCTTGACTTAGTGGCAGATAAAATAAACACTGTTCTCTGTGAACTAACTAATAAAGGCAAACATAACACACTCTCTCTCTCTTGTTGTATACGAGAATGAAAGTAATATATCAAAGCAGACTTACCAGATGTTCGCAAATTCATAAATTTCAGTTCTTAACAAGGAAGTGGAGTAATATATGTGTAGAAATTACTAAAAGGATAATAACAATAGATTGTTACTCTTTACCCTAATTCTGCTTTGTGAATGACTTGAATAAGACGATCACTACACTTACTTCACTCCATTACATGTTGTTCATGCAATTGACGACATAAGTAGCGCCTTGACAACTAGTACATCTTTCGCATTTTGGCCAGCATCATGAGTCCTGGTATTGTACGAAAATGTGTTTGTTTTTGAAGTCAAGCACAAAGCTACACCACAGGTTATCTATGATCTGCCCACAACTGATATCGAAACCCTGTTTCTAGCGTTGTAAGGCCGCAGACATACCGCTATGCCACTGGGCGGGGGCTTGTACGAAATACCTCATCGCCACTATATATATGGCAGATATAATATGATTGCCATATTTTAGCATATTCTTATTTGCTTTCACTCACTAGTTCTTAGAATGAGTACACGAAAAAGGCAGTGTAGTGTATGTAACTTGAAATGAATTATTAATACCTATGAGCAACTATATATCTTCATTAGATTTCTTTAATCTCAGTAAATTATTTCTGATGTATTTTTTCATAATAAACGCCAGACAATATTATATTTTTTAGGTAAATTTTATATTTGATAAACTTTTAGCAAAATTGTATTTTGTATTCGAACAGACACTCAGTCATCATTTCATTACAGGGTGGTGGTTAAATGTATATACCACAGACTTAGTGTTTGATATTTATATTTGTATTCGAACAGACACCCAGTCATCATTTCATTACAGGATGGTGGTTAAATGTATATACTACAGACTTAGTGTTTTGATATTTATATTTCATAATTATATTTACGATAGTAATGTTTTTCGTCATCGGTTTCAAAATTATTAAGGCTTAAAATTCCCGAAAGTTGTTTTTGCACTCACGTGGTCAGTGTAAAATAAGTATTACTAGTTTAATTAAGGTACTTGTATTTCTATGATCTGTTAAAGTAATCTCCTTCTTTTTCAGAAATCATTCACGTTAATCCTTGAAGCAGTAGACCACAACAACCGTTCAAAATCATGTAAGTTCACTGTAAACATTATTTTTTATGTAAAGAGGGCGCTGAATATCTGTGTAAAAACTTCCGTTTATTTTGACTCAAATTATATATATACTGTACTGTTGTTATTATTAAATAATATTAATATAAGTTCTGGATTATTTCTAGAATTTTCAGTTTGAAATTATTCAGACCAGTCAATATTAAAACCTAGCGTTTTAACGTTACACTTTTAACGTTATTGACCATTAAACAGCTATAAAAAACGCAACAGAACATTAAATATTGAAATTATATACGTTTATAAGTGGATATGTATATATATATATATGGGTATGTAGTTTTTTAATAAAGAGACTTGTAAAATAAATATCTTATTCATTTTATGCTAACTTCTTTTAAGTAACTGTTTCTGTATTGTTGTCGCTTCATGGTAAATATTTCAACAAATGTACTTTAGCATATTTATATTTGTTACTTTTTATGTTTGGCTACCAATATATATATATATATATACTTGTACATATCAGCGTTTGCTGTTTTTTTACCTCGATACACACTGTTTTACATCTTATTAAACTTACTAGATTTATAAGAAATAGTACTTGTATTATCAATGTATTTTGTAAAACATTTCTCTCTATATATAAAGCATAAAGACCTGTGTGTCTGTCTGTTTGTCCATTATGTAACTACTCCTAGGTCACTAGGCCAATCTCAACCAAACTTTGTGGGATGATAGTTTGGAACAAAAGGCATGTTAATGAAGGGTTCACAACCCCTCCACCTTTCATTATTACTGTTATCAAGCATTTATTATCTTTGACGTAAGTTAACGTTAAGTACATTCATATACAGCGCCACGTTCTTCACCAAAAAAAAAAAAAATTATAAACTTTTCTGTCCCCCGGTGGGACAGTGCTAAGTCTTCGGACTAATAACGCGAAAATCAGAGATTTGATTCCCATCGGTGGACACAGAGATAGCTCGATGTGGCTTTGCTATAAGAAAACACACACACACATATTAAATTTTCTATAACACAACATACAAACAGTGTGGGAGCGCACACAAATGTCTTATATATATCAGAGAGTGCGCTAGCACTCTCTATAGAAAATTGAAATAAAAAATGGCCGCCACTATTGCAATAATACATAAGCTCAGATGAAGTTGATACGACAACAGTCATCATAAGGCTGATATGAAGAGCAGTTTCTCGTGTTACACCAACTTCCTATTTTGACCCGTGATCCAATAAAACACTTCTGCGACCAGTAACCGTCAATTCATTGATAACGTAACAGAAAGCATCCCTACGGCCACTACTTCACAACCTGAACATCACAAAGTGTATACCATGTTTTAAGCATATACGTAGTGAGTTCTTAAAACTTTTAGGTGAGGTAATAATGAATACTTTAATAATATGTTATGTATAATAAACTGTGTGAAAGTTAGGATTTTTGCGTTATTTATCACAGCATCCTCCTACATTTTTTGTTTTTTAAGTTCATCACTCAGACAAAAGACTGGTACCTCAGCTTGTGACAATATTTAAGTTATTTTAACATTTCAAGTTCGATCTATGATCTTAATTCATCTTTAGATACCATCTGTCCTCACATGGGCCGGATGTGGCCTAGTAATTAGCGTGCCTCCACTTTGAATTTGAAAAATTCACGGTTTGCGATCCCTTGTCGCATAAACGCGTTCGACATTTTGTGTTTGAGAGTGCGTTCAAAGAATGACGCCAAATTCCAGTATTCGCTTAGAGTAGTACCTCAAGAGTTAGCGGTGGGCACTGTTGACTAGTCATTTCAAAATTAGGTACGACAATGCACTAATGGTCCTGGTGTTACTTTGTGCGAAATTTTGAAACAAATAAGTCATCTACTTCTTTACCAGTTGTATACATCTGCGCCATCTGTCACGCTTGGCATATTTTACAATCACGTGCGTCAAGATACGTATAACAAGAATTATGTTAAACTATATATTTAATTACACGTGTTTTTGGTTATTTTAGCACATATATATTGATGGATAAATCATAAAAAATTACGTTCTTTACATAATATAAGCTGCTAATTTGCAAAAATTATATTTGGATATCTAATTATTGGTGTGATAGAAGACATTGTGCAATTGAATCCTGTTCTTTTTTTGTCCTAAACTTTCTTACATTGAAGACAGCGAGTTGTTCTTAGCTGCACAATGAGCTCTCTGTGCTCCACCGCGAGAATCGAACCCCGTATTTTAGTGTAAGTCCGTAAAGCTATCACTGACCCATCGGGGAACAAGACGTTGTGAAATTAATTCTTTTTAATTTCTAATCTTAAATCACTGACATTAATATAGATATTCATAACTATGAATAAGTGCCCCAATTTACAAGACGTTTTCAACAGTGGATGAGTCTTTTTTGTTTTGTTAGCATATCGATTAGACAATGCGACATATATAAAAACAAGTTTCAATGTTTGATCAATATATATATACAGAGGCAGAAAAATAATGATACATTTTACTGCAAGTACTCAGACATGTTGTTGTAGTATAGATTTGTAACTAGACTATACCTTGTAATAGATACACCCAGCAACCAACAAGAAACATAGTAGCTATACTGCTCGCCTAGGGGTTTAATCTGTTAGGGAGTGGCCCTTCAGGTGTCTGACATTGCTGGCCCTCCCTGTTGTTATCCACCTTATTCATCTCCAAGCGCTTCTCTTTATCAGACATGGCGAACACCATAAATTCCCTTGGCTTCCCTGTAATTGCCAGCTCTCTGGGTTGATTGCACCGTTAAACTTAAAGCACCCCGGGAGCTCTCATAAATTATATTCGAAAGATGCCAGAGCTTGTCAGAGCCACTGGATTTTTACAAAATAGCCACAGGTTGTTGAAGAAAGTATTCTAGCTGAAAGGGAGTTTTTATTTACTTGTCAGATGGCTACTAGTTCTGTGCAAGTAGAAGAGGGAACGATGCCAGGCTTTCCAGCGAAACGTTAAAGGCGCTAAAATAATAGAAGCGCATTAATTGAATGAGTCTATACAACCAGTTCTATATGTATTCACCGATCTCTTCATCCTTGATGTTATCCACAAAAGAACAGTAGAAAGATGAATATATATATATATATATATTTCATTTATTTTGGATAATCAATACGTATGAAGAAAAATAAAAAACTGTTTGTTAACAGTTTTAAGCTCACAAAATTAAGATTTGCACCAACTAAGAGTTTAGCTTTTTTGCAAATTTATGGTGCAATAGTAACTCCATGGTCCAGGCCTGGTGGTTAGGGTGCTCGACTTGCAATCTGCCGTTTCGAATCCTCGTCACACCGAACATTCCGTGAGGGTGTTACAATGTGACGGCCAATCCCACTATTTGTTGGTAAACGAGTAGCCCAAGATTTGGCGATGGGTGGCGTTGACTAACTGCCTTCCCTCTAGCGTATCACTATTAAATTGGGGACGGCTAGCTTTGCGCGAAATTTGAAACAAACCAAACCATGGTACATGTTTTGGTTTACCTGATTTGTATATATAAAATATTTAGTATACCAAAAACGTTTTTATATTGAATTTATGGGGCCAAAAAGCATATTGTGGCAATAACAAATTACAAGCCGTTATTGCCGTTACAGATCTTCGTGTTTTTTGTTGTTTTTTTTATTATTACATAGCCATATTTCCAGAAATACTGAAACTAATTGTCATTCATTTTCGTTAATCTTTTTCGTGGTTTCATATTTGTTTTACCTCAATTTTTTCTATCACCAAAATTTGTAATTTCAATGTTGTTTACTGTTTTTAATGTGCATGTACATTTCCATATTTGTTCTTTTAAACTACTAAACCGAATTTTACCAAACTTTGTATATAATAGCCGATATAGTGAACATTTTATTTTATGTTGAACAGAGTTGTTTAAACATTTGTTTAACAACAAATAAAAGCTTGGAATGGTCTATTCTTTCATTGGGGGTGTGTCTGTAGACCAGAATAGTTTCGAAGAATTCCACTCCCCATCAGTGACCCTGGACACGATCACCGAATTTTATTTTATGTTTCGATAGTACTATCAAAATCCCTTTTCATCTACCATAGTTATTCATAGATGGCACCACGTTAAAGAGTACGCAACTCTTTAAGGATCACATTTGTTATTACACTAGTTAATATAGTATACATTTTTGAATTTTTCTGGAGGACAAAAGGTAATGATATTAATCTCAGAAAAATACATTATATGATCTTACAGTATTTTCTAAACTTTAAATTATTAATCTGTTAGAGGAACTAATTCATAAGTTCTCTATCATGGTGAAAACTGTTACTGGGTGAAGGAGGATTGCTAATCTTCGAACACCCCTGATTATTAATTATTTCTTCTGAAATAATTAAGTTCAAATCCATATAACTGCCAAAAATGAGAGAAAACTGTTACTACTTATATACAGAGAAATCACGTCAATTATCTATGCAGTCTTCTCTCTAGACTTCATTAGTTTTAAATATGTGCAGCACGTGGTTGAAATTATAAAAATATTTCGCCATGCCGCGAAAATATGAAAATAGTTACGATTCTGATTATACTATTAACACAGTGCCAATCATTCCAATGAACAATACTCTTTATCTTCAAATTCAAAAAGCTGTTGTTTTTGTTTATTTGTTTTTCTTTCTTTTTTTTGGTCAATAATATCATTTGAAACAAGGATACTGCAGCCTGCCATTTTTCTATGGGAATGTACTTCGAAGGTCAGTTGGTTATGGAACACTGAATGAATTGACTGCTGGAACGAAGAATGTGGTTAACACTAATGTACATGACTGTAACCAAAAGGTTGAACAGAATAGCTAACAAGCAGGTTGTTTTTCATAACCAGGTTTTAAGAGACGTTATTCAGTCTTTGGTGTTTATTCTCCAATATTGAAAGAAAGGTAACTTTTAAGTCTCCACTTGCTTTGTTGGTAGAAGTTTCCGATCTCTGTATCGTAAGCGTGAGTTACCTCATATTTTGGTCTAAAGATACGAAAATGATAATGAAAAACAGAGACGTGTAAAAAAATTTAAACAAAGAAAACACACACGAAGAAAAATAAATGTGTAGATAGAATAAAAAGTTTAGAAACCGCCGAGGAAGAAACAAACGATGGAGATCGAAAGCAAGCAAGCAAAGTTTTTTGTTTCGTAAAAATATTGTACAGATGGAAGTTTGTTCTCCTCGGGTTCCCGGAGATTGTTGCCAAGATTCGTAGTTATAAGTCCAGATATGGTGTAGGAACGATGGGTCTGATGCTTACAGCAGATAAAAAGGTGAAATATTAATCATACCTCGGGGAGGTTCTTAGGCACATTCCGGCTATTTTTGGAAGGTCGAGTACTGCTCACCCAGCTGTCATAAAGATCTGTTGGCGTCGACAAATCCATATGGAAGATGTACGACTGCGTTCCAAATAAATACTAGCTACAAGCCAGAAACTTCATATCTTACACTTTCTGGCATTTGTGTACGGACAAAGTATGCACATTTATGCATATTTACAGAGCAAGCATTTATTTTAAACCCTTATTTAGAAACCGATTCTTTTTTAACTAATTGTTTAGCTCTATAAATAAAAAGAAACTTAAAAAAGGAACACGTGTAATACTTGACATTCATCTGATTGTACTTTTGTCTGTTACATCTGTCCACCAGATGGCGGTAACATAGCAAAGTTGCTATATGCCTTAAGATCCCCCGTTGCTAATGCACTTCCCTAGTGGCTCAGCGGTAAGCCTGAGTACTTATAACACAAAAATCGCGTTTCGATACCTGTGGCGGGCAGAGCACAGATAATCCAATACGTAGCTCTGAGCTTAACATCAAACTGCTAATGCACCTTTACGACCTAAGTTATCATGGCCATATGTTTTTTAAACTTTTTAATAATTATAGAAATATATCAATAAAAAAGGGTTGTGTTTTACTTTCTTATTTAGTATTTAAATATGTCCTTGTAAGAAAAAAAACGTGTTCGTTACAAGCTGTTTACTTTATATCAACTAGTAGGGAACAACAACGTTAAATGGATACAAGTTCTGATATTTTTATGTGTCCTCTGTAGTGAGGAAACTTGTATCCAAATTCTTGTTCCCTAATAGTGGATCTAAGATATAATATTCTTTACTTTACTTGGTATTATGTATTTACTTACTACCTTATTTCGTGTCCGTTGCGATAGTAATATGTGTAGTACAATATATAAGATACAAGCTGAGATACCCGACCTTTGTCTGGGTTATGAACTTAAAAAAATGTGGGGGATGGATGCTATGATAAGTAACACAAAAACCCTAACTCCCACACAATTTATTTATAACCTAGCATATTATTAAAGTATTTATTAATACCTCACCAAAAGTTTTGTATAAGTTTTAAAAACCCACTATGTATATACTTAAAACATGGTATACACTGTATGATGGTCAGGGCGACTTTGTACGAAGAGGTAGCGGAAAAAGTAGTGGAGGTAGAGGTGCCTTCAGTTACCCGCTTTCAACATCTACCTCTTAATGTCCTTCCACATCGTTTCATGTTATTAATCAATTGACGGTCATTGACCGCAAAAGTGTCGTATGGGATGAAGTTGTAAGGTCACGGGTCAAAGTAGGATCACGGCTCTTCATATTAGCGTTACGGTATCAAGTTCGTCTGAGTTTATGTATTATTGCAATAGTGGCGGCCATTTTCTCGTTGCATTCCTCCAGAGGGAGTGCTAGCACACTATCTGAGATTGTATGGTTAAAAGTTGACGTGTTATAGATCCACACCTTTTGTTAAAGTATTGGTTTCAAAACGACGTGTTATAGGCCTACGACTTTTGTTGGAGTATTATTTTCAAACAGGTGTTACAAGGCTTATGCCTCTTATTGAAGTATTTGTTTGAAACCGCCATGTTAAAGGCCTACGCCACTTGTTGGAGTACTGGTTTCAAAGTACCAATTTAAATATCCCTATGTCTCTTGTTGGGGCATCCAGATTTCAAACCGTCGTGTTAGAATCTTGCGCCGCTTGTTGGAGTATTGGTTTCAACCTCCGTGTTGTAGGCCTTTTGTTGAAGTTTCAAATCGCTACGTTTGAGGTTTGCGCTTCTTTTTGGAGTACCGGTTTCAAACCGCCGTGTTATAGACATAGTCCAAGTCCTAGGGTATAATTATCTACTGAATAGCGAAAACATTTCGTAAGGTCTTAGCTTTGTTTGTATTAAGATGGTTAAAAAAAGTTGAAATAAACTTCAACTGGTTTTGGAAAGGGGCTTATTTTTAATAAATTATACTTTTTGGAAAGGGGCATATTTTTAGTGAATGATACTTTTTGGAAAGGGGCGTATTTTTAGTAATTGATATTTTTTTATGTTTTGCCAAGAAGCTACATAACGCTGTGTCCGCCACGGGAATCGAACACCAAGTTTAAAAATTACAATCCTTGAAATTTGCCGCTGAACCATCGGGACACATTTTAGTAAATGAACATATATATTATAGTATGATATTACAGGTAGGGTGTCGTCCCAAAAAATGACTCGCCATCCACTCTTTGATGTAATGAACTACTATCGCTAACAATGTATGGTTTCATTATGTATATATATATAAAATACAAATACTGATGTAAAAAATACTACTACTAATAAAGATGTTGAATTTTATCGTTTAATATAAATATCAAGATAATTGAAATACTGTCCAGTTTTACTACAATGAACCAAAAAGTTGCATCTTTCTACCTACTTGTTTACAGTCACTCTGATGTCACTAAAATAGCTACAGCACTGAATGGGGTATCGTTTGAAAAATAATTGTTCCTATATTTGTCATCAAAAGTCAAATTTAAAGCATATTCTTCAGGTCGGACTGACTTAGGCTTGCCTAACCTAATAAAGAGCTAGTTACACTGACTTTCTAGTTCTTAATTGGCAGTCCAGTTTTATATATACTAAGTCATATACTCTATTTTGCGCAGTACGTGATTTTTTAAGTTTTTTAATCCATTAGATCTACAGTCCACAAAGTGGAACATAAAATTATAGGCCTAATACTTTCAACGAAAATTGTGTTGTACTCGTTCGATTGTGTGACAGCAAGTAGGCAGCAACTGATGCATTCTCAAGGCAAACGGATCGTCCTATTAGTTCATTGTTATAGCGTAGCTCTTGAAAATATCTGTAGTGGTATTTCATGATTACTTTTATGGTACCCTCTGTTTCATAAAATAATAGATACATTTGAATTTTTAACAGAAATGTCGACCGACTTAGTTGTAAAAAATTTCAACCGACGCTGTTGAACTCGTCGTGATTTATTGTTTTTTTTTACTCAGTTCGACTCTTTTAAATTCCGACCTAACAAGTCGATTTTGTCGTATTATAGGCCTATGCTTGTTGTTGGACTATCCAGGTTTAAAATCACCATGTTATAGGTCTATGCCTCTTTTTGGGAGTACTGGTTTCAATTCAGTTTGTTCTAAGCCTATGCCTCTTGTTTAAGTATTGGTTTCAAACCTCCGTGTTATAGGCCTACGCTTCTCGTTGAAGTATTGGTTTCAAAACGACATGTTATGGGCATAGTCCAACTGTCCTAGGGTATACTTTTCTACTATGAATAGCGAAAACATAGCCACGTAACTGAGCAACTACCTGGACGAAACCAATTATAATATTAATCATAAGTACTAATTTATAAGAAGTTACTGATAGCGTAATAACACGTGAGCCGAGTCAAATCGTGTTTTTTATTAATTCTTTCAGACAGGAAATAGTGGCAGCTGACTTCTTGTGTTTGATAAATATGTTCGGTAATAAGGAAGCTGAACAACAGTCATGAGTTTATCTTACAAGGACGAACATGAGTAGGAAGACTGTTACTCATTTTCAATTGCCTTTACTTTTTCAAAGTCACGTGCTGTAGCCAAGCATTCCCTGAAATCATCTAGCCTTCCAAGTACTCGGATGGCATGTATGAAAATAGAAAAGATTGTAATAATATCTAAACTACACTATAGCCACTGCATCCAGTGCCGACGAGGCCTATCGCCTAATACCAGGATTCATCAGGCCGGTTGAGATACAACGGACATAGCAGTATTCGAGACCGTGGTATTTCACAGTTCTTCAATGAATTGGATTAAAAAACAATCTGTATTATCACGTTACTGTCAAAAATTCTCCTGAAGGTATACAGTGCGCATTTTTTAAACGGTACATGTATTTTATTATGCAAAAAGTACTTTTTTAGTGCGCTCTACAAAATGAATAAACGTCAGTATACTGTAAACAAAAACGTTGAGGAACTTTCAAGAGCGCACGCGTAGGAATTCCTTGACAAACGTAAAAACAAAACAAAAAAAACAAACCTACCACATCATTTTAGTTAAATTAAACTGCTGGTTTTACTTTATTTGGTTCTTCGTACTATCATTATTATGCCTCCCCCCCTCTTATAATATTCAATGTTCAGAACCCATCTGATAATATGGAAATATAACTTGCAGTTTAAATCAGTTTTTGTTTTGAACCAGTTTTATTTCCTTGTAAAATATTAATACTTTGGTTACTGAGAAGAAAAATATTCAAAAAGAAAAATTGTCTAGCTTTTACAACCCAAATAAACGAATTATTGTGATTAGAATTAAATTGAAATTATGAATATATTACCAGTTTTTTTGTCTCTTATGCTTACTAAGTTATTTTACATTTACGATTATTCTATCAATATAGCTCGTGACGAAGTGATCGAAAGACATATGTATTCGGGCATTATTACACCCAGCGCAGAGTGGCACCAACTATCACACCCAGGTACTACAGCTACTATAAACTATAGAATACGTGTGACGTGCGACCCTTACTATTACAATTACACGTGCACCAAATTTTGTCGACCGAGGCACGACCGTTTTGGACACTACACTTGTAGTAAACAAGGAGACAAGATCTGTTTGGTGGGATGGAAAGGACCTAACTGTGAAACAGGTAAGTTTTACAAAATAACGCGTTAAGTTCCTGTTTTCATTAAACATTTTAATTGATTTTGCTTCAGTTGGTCACAGTGTGTCGTTGCCTTATCTGCCACTTACTATTTTTTTAGAGTAAAACTTAAAAACACATTAGAAAATTAAGTTTCTTATTTGTAACTGATACTTTTGTTTCTTATAAAGACTATTCTATGCGAATGTTTTTCTTCCTATATTGGAATAAGAAAAATGTATGCACTCTAAAACTTATTACAATAGATACAGAGGTTGAGTACGTTATAGTAACACGATTTTGGAGTTTCACCACATCTTTAGAGTCCATGTTGCCAGCCTATTCATACTCTGTTTGACGACCGTACACTTGGCAATACTCGTGCAGCGTACTTTCAAATGTAAGACTGTCATGTTCAATGCTCACCACTCCTTCTTGCGTGCTTTCCATACTCAATCCAGTGTGTGAAAGTAATGGTATCTTAACGCATGTTTCAACATTCCCATCGTACCAAAATCCATATGTGCTGCATCAGGCAACTTGACCGCTATGTCTTCATATGGTATAGCATGAATACCAATTTCATTCTCCAGTTGCTCGAGGTATGCAACAGTTGAACTGATGTGTCGTGGAAGCAACTTATGTACACTTGACCTAGGTCGCTTTTCCAGACGAAGATCATTCTTGATGATGTTGCGTACTGTTGCCTGGGGCTCATAGACGTCTTTTGCTACTGACTTTCATGTTCATAGATTCTCATCTGTTGCAAGACACCTTGTCAAAATGTAGTTCTGATACATGCTCTTCCTCCGCGACTTTATGTCGGATGTGGTTTTTGCGTTACTTGCTGATTTGCATATTCAAAATCGTTTTGATATAACGTATGAAAGCCTGTATGTATGATAAACGACTTTTCACGATAGGATTGATTCACAGAGCTACCAGAAGGAAATGTCTTCATGTTACTTTAAAAGAATTCATCTTTTATTTGTTTTATCGGAGAAATCTTGTGATTTTTTATGACTTATTCTTTGTTACAGCGGTTTGTAAGGAAGGGTGTCACCCGCAACATGGAAACTGTGAGAAACCTGGAGAATGCAAGTAAGCTCGTATATATATACATATATATATATATGTACACGCACACACTAAAAAGACTCATTTTCAATACGAAAATATATATCCATTTGTACTATGTAGACTTCTCAATATGCGGGCAAGTAACAATGTGGAGGACACTGCACACTTGAGTTTAGTTGAGAATTTCAGTGAGATTAGCTTTACTCATGAATATTTGAAAAACCTCGAAAGTTGAGATTTATATCTTTCAAATTTAGGTAAAATTTAAACTATGTATGTTGCATCAAACGATCGTATTTCTTTTTTGGGTTAACTTAAAAGCTGGTATTTACACTCCAGCACCTTCTATCAAAAATGTAATAAGACTTTTACTACCACTTTTGTTTTTAAGGATCCTTCATTTTTGTCCAAGATGAACCGCGTGTGTAAGAAAGCCTGTTGTCTTTGGTTATTACAGAATTTTGTTGAGTACTGCTAAACTTTGGTCAATATATGTATTTCTTCTCTTTTTTTTTCAAAGTACATTCTGGCAGGAGATAAGTTAAATGATTGTAATCGTGAAATGACGCGTGATTATTAACATCATTATTTTGTATCAAAAAAGAAGAAACATCGGCTTTGTTAGATGTTTTTAATTGTGTTCTTAATCTTGTAGAATAGGCCTGATTTGCGCTGATAACTGGATACTTTGTTGTGTATAAGGTAATTTCACGCTGGGAATTATCACCCAATGATTCCTTTTGAAAACTAAAGGAATGTTGTGGAAAAGTTTGAATTGTACGATCTAAAGTTCCATTATTTAAACTCGTGTCATGCCACTAGCGGTAACTCATTTTATTATTGTTAAGGAACAATTTGTTCGTGGTTAACAGTGTGTAACACAAAAACATCAGTGTCTGAACAGGAACGTCTGAACATACAAAAAGTTGGAGGGCCAGTCGTAAATGAATATAAATTATCTGACAATGAGTAAAAACTCTTTAGCATGTTATTCAATAATTTCACACAATAGCAAGTACTCTATTGTACATACAAAATACAAATTATTGTTTGCTGTGTACTACAAAATCGTAAGTCATACAAGTAATAAATGTTTCAGGTAACCAGTATACACATTATTCAGATACACAAAAAGTTATTAACAGCGTAATGTTTAGAATTTGCCAAATAACTATAGTCTTTTTTCATTTCGGATGGCAAAGCCAACCGGTTGCATAGAAAAAAAAGACTAAATGAAAATATGTTGCTAACAAAATATTTGGTGGAGAGGCGGTGTGGTGGGGAATTAATATTCAGACCATTCGTTTGAATCCCCCCCCGGGGACACAGTGGTATATCTTCGGACTTTCAACGCTAAAAACCGGGTTTCGATACCCGTGGTGGGCAGAGCAAAGATAGCCCATTGTGTAGCATTGCGCTTAATTACAAGCAAACCGTTTGAATTACTGGGACACGTGCTCCTCCGGTACCGACGTCTATGATGTATCTTATGTACCTGCTCGTGTTGCTGAAGAATTTTCAATCAAAATATTGAACAAAATTTTTGATAGCTTTTTTTAAGTAACAACTCGGGTGTGAAACAATATTTTGTAGTATTCTCATATCTTAATCTAATTGTAATGTATATGATAATGTTTAGTAAATTATACCCCTTAACTGTTCAAATTAATACAAAAAATACGTATTAGCATAACCGTTCAGTAAGAAAAACTTTCACTTCAAATATGATCAATGTATAACCAGAACTTTATTTGTTGGAAAGATCAAAGCTACACAATGGGCTATCTGTGTTCTGCTTTTCTCGGGTATCTAAAACCCGAAATCAGAACTTTTCCTGTAGTAATAAAAATATTTGGCCATTTGAAAGCGGCTTGTTTCGGAATTAATAAAACGTTTTTATCAAACAATTACTCATGGATTGGGAAATATATTTTCCAATCGCAACAAGTTTTTCCAATATATTAATATTTTTCGCACAGCAAAGTGCAATAAACTTTATTATTTATTTGGCTGATTTCTTTTTATTTCTTTTATAATTTTTTTTTTACAATGTTGAGGAACTTACCTTACAAAGATCAGATTAATATTTTCCCATGAGATTCTGAAAAAAAGTATACTTATTTAGTTTCTGAATGAACAAAAAGACGATGAAAACAAACGTAATCACTTGTCACATATAGTATACAAACCGTATAGGTAGCAAGGGCGAGGCTGACAGGAAGAACACAGACATATATATATATTTATATATGCGCCGCACTTGGCATTCAGTATTGTTCATAGAAGGATGTGACGTCTATAGTTATATCGAGCCGTTGAGTGTCTCCTTTCTTCGTGCTGCATATATAATATAAAATAACTGCTTACATGCCAACTAAGCATATTCGTTAACTGGGTATAAACTACACCTGTTCAGTCCTTGTACTAACCCACCCTCTGCTAAAAATACATCCCCTCCCCATTCTTCTTTAGTAATTTTGTTGTGCAATGCAACTGTCAGTGGGAGTAAGCATAGCAGTACATAGTTGCAACCATAAACCTGCCGTTGTGTGTTGTAATCTTTAAATCTAGCTGTCCTGCCGTCTGTGTAATAAGAAATGATGCGATTACATCAGGAGACTATGACAGAAGAATAAATGGCTTATCAACTTTGAAATGGAAAATACATTATAAGCCTCTTTAAATACACTTAATACTGAGAAAAAATCTTACTTCCAACTCAAATTGACACTGTTGTAGATGACTGAACTGCATGACGTCAACCTGTCACTCGTACTATCAGTTCAAGCACGTATAGGCTGTGTATGTGGTGCTACAGCTACCATATTTAATAAATACGTATGTATAAACTAATCCTAACTTTTACTCACATGGGCGTCTATCGTGGAGAAATGGACAGAATATTTATTAGGGTCACTTAGTGACTTCTTTTTTCAATTCCAAATACATGATACAACGGCCACCCAAGAGGACACTTCACATTCTCAATCACACTATTTTTTTTCCTGAAGCTACTCGTTTAAAATCGTCTTGGATGTATGCGCTACAGGTGGCTAAGAATGTCGTAAGGAATGCAGTATAGATTATGTTGTGAATAAAGAGAGCTTATGAGCTTTTATTTTAGCATCAATATACACGTGTATTAGTGCTAAAGCACATACATCAGCTATTCGTTACAGAAAACATGCAACAATAAGAAGAACCTAGAATTGAAGCGAACTGTATAGTACAAGAGTGGGCGGGGCTAGTCAGGTATTTGTAATCATTCATTACGATAACTTACCTTGAATAATGAAAAAACTGGTACTATATGTTTTGCGATGTCTCACAATAAAAAGATACTAAAGACATATGGTAAGACGAACGAAACATTTTTGAAATAACTATGAGTTTTAACTTCATATTCTGAGTCTGTACTTGCGGATCTCTAGTTTTTTTTCCCTCGTGAATTCCTTCTCAAACCAATCTCCGTACCCCCACACTAAGGTAGATTTATCTGTGGAACTTGATTCTACAGTGTACAAAAGGGACATCCTTTAATGAAAGTTTCAAATAAAGTATTTTTAATTTAATCGAATTTTTTTCTTTAACTATAATTTGAAAACTATCTTTTTCGTCGCTGCGTTGAGGACCATTGAGAAACATGGGTTTACAACGTACTGAATGACAATAATGTGTTTATCCTCTTACTAGTTAGATTGCAAAACTAGAAAAATGAAGTTCAAACAGAAGTAATTTAAATCATTAAAACGCTAGGAGGTTTTACAAATAGGTTCTGTGAATTTCCTAATAACAACAAAAAATGTCTTCTCTTGCTTTACTGGGTAATGGGCTTTTTTCGATAACTCACTAATAGCTCTTATGTTGCAAAGGGCTTTTATGTGTGTTTTTAAAAGTACAAACTGCCTCAGAGATGTTTTAAAGTAATAAAACTGTCTGTTTTTCAATAAATTACAAAGGTTTGCATCTAAAAGTAGAACTACTTATTGAATCGTTATGATAACAATTGCTGGCTACAACATTGCATACAAACTATTAAAAACTCTCATACACCTGAATATATAGAATATCTACGTTATTATAAACTTAATATCTGGGATATTTGGTATTCTGGGCCATTTTGAATAGTTGGTTATAAAACGATAGCTGATAAATGGAAAGAGTAAAATTAATTGACTACTAAGGTACTGCCCGGCATGGCCAGGTGGATAAGGCGCTCGACT